>NW_010954580.1:0-214 GCF_000633955.1 Camelina sativa
ACTTTGGCCAGGAGACACTCTGGATTTGTAAGTAGTCTCCAACCGAGTTTTGCTAGTAGTGCATCATTGAAATTCTTAATCTCTCTGAAACCCAAACCACCCTGTTTAAACGATCTTGTCATTCTCCTCCAGGATATCCAGCACATCTTCTTCCTACCGGAGTTTGAATCCCACCAGAATCTGGTGAGTGCAGATTGGATTCTTTTGCAGAGGG
>NW_010954581.1:0-214 GCF_000633955.1 Camelina sativa
AGTGAACCGATAATCATCTGCTCCCAACCACATGCTACGGTTTGATGAAGACAATGTTGATGATAGGGATGTTCGGTGGTCCTTGAAGGCTGCTTCATTAGCTGCTCCCACTGATCACAAACTTGGATTTTCATCTTCTCTTGTTGCTGATGACGTGGAGGAGACGATAATAAAGGTGGCAACTGATTGTTGTAATTACGGGAGTAATTAAGAT
>NW_010954582.1:0-214 GCF_000633955.1 Camelina sativa
CTTTTGTTCGAGCTTGAGGTCGAGATCTTTGCCCGTGTTTCATGTTTTCAATATTGGAAACTAAATTTTCTCAACAAGCAGTTTTCACAATTGCTACAAAGTCGTGAGATTTTTAGAGTGAGGCGAGAACGCGGATTTGTGCAACCGTGCGTGTTCATGCTTTCGAGCGGTGAAACTTGTTGGACAATGTTTGATAAAGATTTCAAAAATTTCC
>NW_010954583.1:0-214 GCF_000633955.1 Camelina sativa
TTTGTGTTAGCTATTAGATTGTTGTTTCGATTTCAAATTTGATGTCAAAATTTTTTTAGGTCTTAAGCACTTGTTCTTTAGATATGTTCGTGATTATAAAGTCCCTTATTAGATCTTTGAACATCTATTGTTGTTCTTTGATATAGTTGTTGGGATCTCTCTTCTTATAATGTAGTTTTGTAATTCGTGATATTGGTTTGTTTTCTCAGGACTT
>NW_010954584.1:0-214 GCF_000633955.1 Camelina sativa
AACGAACTAAGTGATGGATCGTATGCAAACATGCATGACCACTCTTTAGTAGACAGTTTCGAATCAGCCAGCTCACAAGCAAGTGATGAAACACTTTCTCGAGTAGATGATAGAGGTGGAAAGGTCAACCAGACAGTCGATGTAGCGGAAGTCATAAGGCGCTGGACACATGCATTACAGCGTATTCATAAACAGTCTCTTCTTCTGGTATGTC
>NW_010954585.1:0-214 GCF_000633955.1 Camelina sativa
AGTGTTCTTTTCCATACAATAGACACTAATCCCCCTTTTAATAAAAGAGAAGTACACAACGTAGTTTTTGTAGACTTTATAATTTTAATAAATGGTTACAAATGGTTACAAATAGGTTATAGACAGGTTATATATTAATCCATATATTAATATTAATGGACACACCTAAATATTATGGATATTCCAAATTGATAATTGATATATTAATGGTAAA
>NW_010954586.1:0-214 GCF_000633955.1 Camelina sativa
CTTTACAAGTAAAGTACTCGCATTTCTTAACTAATATTGATTAATTGTTTGTTTAAAGGTACTTGTTGAATCTCAATGCCATTGACTTTTTTTCTTTTTTACAACTATGTAAATTTTTTAGAGGTTTATTCATTCAAGACACAGCGGAACCAGGATATAACCGGAATAAACCTTAAACAGTAAATCCCTGGTTCAGTTTTGGGTGCTTGATGTC
>NW_010954587.1:0-214 GCF_000633955.1 Camelina sativa
GGACCTGCCCCAACTCCATGATGATAAACACTGAGTTTGTCCATAGGGGTATACTGGATCGATAATGATAAATTTGCCCCTGGTTTACAAGGCTTCCCATTACTGTTTAGAATCGGATAAGTTCCTTCAGTTTTTGCACCAGAGTAAATCTGTTCCACTGGGATTGCAACCAGCCCTATAAGCTGTGAACCCACAACATCACTGTCTTTAACAA
>NW_010954588.1:0-214 GCF_000633955.1 Camelina sativa
AAAAGGGCCTCCCCATCTACTTTTTAGCTTCCCAGGGAATAACTTGACTCTTGAATTGTAGAGCAAAGCCTGGTCTTCAGCCTTTAGGTCCTTGATAAGAATCTTTTTATCATGAAAGGCTTTTGTTCTCTCCTTGTAGATTTTGGAATTTTCATAAGCTTCCAATATGATTTCCTCAAGCTCATGCAGATCAAGGCTTCTCTTGGCTTGTGCT
>NW_010954589.1:0-214 GCF_000633955.1 Camelina sativa
AGGCAAAGGCATTGATGGAATGTGATCAGTACGTCTCAAAGTATGCTCAATGCGCTACAGGAAGAACGTTTTCTGTGGTGTGGACATGTCGTAAGCAAGCTAAAGAGCTCAACACTTGCCTCCATCAATTGTATGTTCTCACCTCTTAATAGCTCCTCCTCATTCTATTAAACATGTCATCTTGTATTCACTTGTTAGATTCATAGATTTGTTG
>NW_010954590.1:0-214 GCF_000633955.1 Camelina sativa
TGGCTGACATAGTTACATACTATGGTGTGATTAAGGAGATAATTCTTATGGACTACCATATGTTCACAATTCCATTATTCAAATGCAATTGGGCCAACATAGGATATGGTGTGAAAGAAGAAGATGGATTCACGCTCGTTAACCTTCATATGAACCAAACAGCATATCTCTGAGATCCATACATTCTCCCATCACAAGCAAAACAAGTCTTTTA
>NW_010954591.1:0-214 GCF_000633955.1 Camelina sativa
GTGACACAACAGCTATCTTGTTTGGGTTTCCTTGTTATATTCTTTCAATTCTTACTAATTGAAAAGAAGTATTTTGCAGAACTTTGGGGGGCTTCTAATGGATTTTCTTTACTTTTTTGGGTCAGTCAATATGGTTACTACATCTCTTTATAATTTTGTTAATTACAGTGACGATAATCGGTAATGTAGGCTTGCTTGTTCTGCAGTAATGTGT
>NW_010954592.1:0-214 GCF_000633955.1 Camelina sativa
CGACTACAATATGCAAAGAATGAAGGTGGTTTAGGATTCAGGGATTTGGCGAAATTTAATGATGCCTTATTGGCCAAACAAGCGAGTCATCCATTATTGATACAATACCCAGAAAGCAAGATACTTTAAAGATGAATCAATAATGGATGCGAAATCAAGGAAAAACCAATCATACGACTGGTCCTCGATGCTAGTTGGTATCAAAATTTTAAAG
>NW_010954593.1:0-214 GCF_000633955.1 Camelina sativa
ACGAAGCTAAAAGATGGAATTGGAATGTTGCAAGTGAAGAAACAGAGGCTCCAGGGTCATTTATCGTAAGATCTGGAGATTTTGGGAATAATGGTCTACACGAAGAAGCAGCAGACTGCAAGAATTATGATTCTGAGGTTGGAGTCGAGGTGATAGCAGAAACTCAACAGGAGCAAGAGACAGAGGAAGCTCAGCCTGTACTACGACGCTCAAC
>NW_010954594.1:0-214 GCF_000633955.1 Camelina sativa
CAAGGTTGACCAAGTGTCTTGATGGCAGCGCAACATAGCTCGTTCGGACGCAATGTGCTAAACGGAGCCAGTGATGGTCTACAAGGCACTAGCTGAATCAAAGCCGACAAAATTGTTCGACCACATGGGTGTCCCAGAGTCTCTCTCACCAGACCTGATTGGACAAAAACCATAAGTAGCATCACTGTAAAAACCTGAAACCTTTTCATTACAA
>NW_010954595.1:0-214 GCF_000633955.1 Camelina sativa
TTTTTTTTTGTAATGTTGCTAACAATTTTTGTCACTTAACTACAACTGAATTGTGATATTAGTTTACTAATAGACAGACTCACACAACCTTGTCACCAAGTCTTTGAAATAATATTTACATTTAACATTTGCGTACCCCAATCATTTCTTTACACATAAATGACGTTTCATCAAAATGTCTTTTATAAGGGTAAAAAAATTAAGGATGTGAAGC
>NW_010954596.1:0-214 GCF_000633955.1 Camelina sativa
CTTTTGCAGGATATTAACAATGATGGTTTGTGACCAAATTGTTCGTTGAGTGTTATAAGAACCAACCTACATTTCAGTCTCTTTCTTTTTGAATGAAGGAAGAAAAAAACTACTATAAGTAGCCCTACTTTTCTACGAGTGTACTAGTCAGTAGAGAATGATCAAGTTACCTTCTAAATATCGAAACTTAATCTACTTAACATGGTTGTAATTA
>NW_010954597.1:0-214 GCF_000633955.1 Camelina sativa
CAAGCAACCCAATTCAAAGAATTTGAAACCCATTATTAAATGTTTCCCGTTTTACAATTCTCAATTCCAAGAGTAAGAGAGTTCAAATATTCAATCATCTTCAGAAGAGATTTTACGTTCAGTTGAATCCTGGGAACTAACATTGATGCAGCAATCAAATCTAACACAGACACACGACCAATTCATACCTTAGGATATTAAGAAATCAAATTAA
>NW_010954598.1:0-214 GCF_000633955.1 Camelina sativa
GCCGTTCGGCGAATTACAGAGAATTGTATTCTCAAAATGACTAACTGCACTATAGCTTAGAATCAGATTTACTCCTGACTCTTGCCCCAATGTTACTTGATCCTTTCTGCAAGCTGCTCCCTCGGTATTTATAGCTGATGGGACGCTTCACTTCTCTGCCTCGGGATCGATGTGGGACTGTCTTCAAGTAAAGTCGGCGATCGTTCTTATTCGG
>NW_010954599.1:0-214 GCF_000633955.1 Camelina sativa
GGGGAGTCACGAAGTTTACTTCAGGTATAAACTTCAGATGCAATATGGCATTGATTACAGAAGAACCATATAATGACAGTCCTTGGTATTTCGACAGTGGTTGTTCTCGTCATATGACCGGCACACAAAATTATTTACAAGATTTCAGAAAAATCAGAGGTGGTAAAGTTACATTTGGTGATGGAGGTCATGGAGATATTCAAGGAAAAGGAAG
>NW_010954600.1:0-214 GCF_000633955.1 Camelina sativa
ACTCCGCAGTTTAGAACCAGGATCTTGATGTGCTTCACGTTGATTTTGGTCGCTGCAAGAAGTTCATCAATTGCTCCAAAGATCACCATTGCTGCTTCTTCACGACCATCACGAAGATTGACCCTGTGACCAGGCTTGAACACCACTCTTGGCATGTAGCTCTCCTCTCCTATGCCTGATTGGTGCAGCACTTTTCTTTGAAGCTCGATGGCAG
>NW_010954601.1:0-214 GCF_000633955.1 Camelina sativa
AAAAGGTAAAATCAGAGGCTGTCACGGCTCAAATACACTAAAGAAAAACACCCTTGTACACCATCAATTGGTTTGTTCAACCACTTAAAGAAAAGAGAGTAGTACGTAGCTAGTCCTAGAAAGAAAGAAAAAAAAAAAGAGAAAGTTGACCGACACAGATGTAATAGTAATGCCGATGCCAACTTGGAGAGTGAGTGGTAAGCCAATAAATTCC
>NW_010954602.1:0-214 GCF_000633955.1 Camelina sativa
AAACATGTACTTTACATTGTTGTTTATTTGGTTTGCTTTAGTGTTTTGAATTCTGTTTTGCAGGGTGTATAAACTTGAGAAGTCAAGGCTAAGCAGATTTGATCGAGCGTGTTGACGGCATTTACCGTTTTGAACGAGAGAATCGACGATTAGAAAGACAAGCTATGGAACAGAATGCTCCTCCCGCTGATGGTCATAATGGACATGATCTAGT
>NW_010954603.1:0-214 GCF_000633955.1 Camelina sativa
CATTCTCCTCCTTCTTACGGTACACCGTTGGTTCCTTCGCACATCTCTTGAAGTTCATTGTCTTAAGAACTTGATCAAGTTTTAAATTCCAAGCTTTAGGGGCTTGACGCAGTCCGTATAAAGCTTTGTGAAGCTTATATACTCGATCCTCTTCTCCCTTCTTCTCAAACCCCTCAGGTTGAGTAACATAGACCAATTCCTTTAGTTCACCATT
>NW_010954604.1:0-214 GCF_000633955.1 Camelina sativa
ATGTGTATATTTCAGAACTAAATGTGAACATTTTAAACTTATCATCTTCATTGAACTGAGATCCTCTATAAATTCAGCACGAAGCAGGTCATTTCTTGGTGGCCTACTTGATTGGGATTCTACCACGGGGATACACGCTCTCAAGCCTTGAAGCTTTACAAAAAGAAGGATCTCTCAACGTTCAAGCTGGCTCAGCCTTTGTGGACTATGAATT
>NW_010954605.1:0-214 GCF_000633955.1 Camelina sativa
GCGGTGGCGAGCTATGTCCTCTCGATATCGTGCAGGAATCGCAAGAAGTCGATGAAGGCAATCCCGTAAAATTCTCAAACTGGAGGCCTAGAGTTGCGTTCGTTCCCGAATCACAGGACCTCAACATCCAAACAGACGTCGAAGCCACGATATGCTTCCAGTCAACCTACTGGCGGGTGGGTGAGTTCGACGAGGAGAGGAAGCAATACTTCAT
>NW_010954606.1:0-214 GCF_000633955.1 Camelina sativa
AACACACGAGAAAACCATTTAAGTTTACAAACGCTTTGGTTTCTGATGCGAATTTTCTGCCAATGGTTCAGGCTCACTGGGACATCACAGAGCCTCTGTTTCATTCTACTGCAGCAACATACCGTTTTTCTAAAAAACTGAAAACTCTAAAGCCGGCAATCAAAAACCTGAGTAAGAGTCGCCTTCGAGATCTATCCAAGCAAACCAAAGCAGC
>NW_010954607.1:0-214 GCF_000633955.1 Camelina sativa
AATATTTATAATTTTAATATATATAATTATGATTATAATTACAGATTTATAGTATTTTTTTAAAGTCGGTAAATTAGATGTTAATTTAATTTTACAATGGTCTAAGCGTTTATATAACTAAAAAATACATTTTGTGATACAGCAAAAATATTCATTTGCAATAAACATTTTTGAAACTAATTTATCTTATCAATATCGTCATTTCATGGTCTTA
>NW_010954608.1:0-214 GCF_000633955.1 Camelina sativa
TCAAAGCTGACATGGCGTTTCTTGAGTGTTTGGAATCAAACAAGCGCGTAGTTACAAGGGGAGATGCTCAAGTTGCTCACTTTTACAAAACTATGTGCATAACAGGTAAACTGCAATGTCTTTATGTTTCTCTCTGTGACATGCCTTGGATCTAAGTCATATGTTGGTTGGCTGTAGACTGTAGTCTCATTTGGTCAGTATGCTATTATATCCA
>NW_010954609.1:0-214 GCF_000633955.1 Camelina sativa
CAAGCTCGAGATCTCTCTCGGTCTCCCTTGCCACGCTTGGAGTATCGGTGTTTATCTTCACAGACATCAGCAACCACCACCGGTGGTGATCGCTCGTACCTTGATGGCTTCCTCTTGAAATGCCTGTCTTCGTCGCTCGACTCATAATCCGCTACTTCTATTTCCTCCCGACTGCTGCTGTGTCGGTGAACCGATGTTCCCACGGCGACGGCTG
>NW_010954610.1:0-214 GCF_000633955.1 Camelina sativa
TTTAGGTTATAGGAAAATCTTATCATTAAAAATATATTTTTTAATAGTTATAATTCCTAAAATTACTCTGAATGGTTAGTAGTTTAGGAAAATTATAATTCGTAATTTTAAAAAATAAGTTTACAAATGTGATCAATGCAATTTGATATAGGAAAATATTTGTTATATTGGTAGATATTTTAAGAAAAATCCATTAGTTGTTATATTAGTGACT
>NW_010954611.1:0-214 GCF_000633955.1 Camelina sativa
AAAAGATCGATGAGGACATTGTCAAGTGATTCTTGAGCTTGCCTAGAACAAAGATCTCTAAAGGAATGAATAGCTTCAATGGCTTCCTCAGCTCTGTTCTGTTGTTTCATCAACAAAGCCATGTCTTTAAGAGCACTATCAACTCTATCTCTCGCTTTAATCGCTCTCCAAAACAACTCTATCGCTGCTTCTGCATCTTTCTCCACCAACTGAA
>NW_010954612.1:0-214 GCF_000633955.1 Camelina sativa
ACCAACAACTGACCCTTAATCTTTTCCTTTAAGAAGCAACCATCAACTCCAATTAGTGGTATGCAGGTTTTTTTCCATGTTTTCCTAAGAACATTAAAGCATACATAGAATCGCTTAAACACATCATAACCAGCGTCATTCTTTCACCGTATCAATCTCTACCACATACCCTTGATTTGCTTCCAATATCTCAGCTCCATAGTCTCGAAGACGT
>NW_010954613.1:0-214 GCF_000633955.1 Camelina sativa
AAAGAAAAATAAAATAAAAAACTACGTCCATTATTATTTATTGTCAGCCAAGCTGAATTATGAGTCAATATTCGTTAGAGCACAACTCCCTCCGTTAGTAATCAAAGTTTTTTCGCTTTAAGTTCTTTCGAAGATAACTTTTCCGGCACTATGAGCAAAAGAAAAACAAAAAAAACTTAAGAAAACAATACTGTCGAGATTTTTCTAGAATGTA
>NW_010954614.1:0-214 GCF_000633955.1 Camelina sativa
AACAATCGTTAGCCGAAAAGACTGATGAACTTGAGAAATGCTATGCTGAATTGAATGATAAGTCCGTATCCCTGGAAGCATATGAGCTATCCAAGAAAGAGTTGGAACAGTCTCTGGCTGAGAAAACAAAAGAACTCGAAGAGTGTTTGATTAAACTACAAGAGATGTCAACAGCATTGGATAAATCTGAACTCGAAAAAGGCGAGTTAGCAAA
>NW_010954615.1:0-214 GCF_000633955.1 Camelina sativa
TATTCTTCTCTCCTCTGTCGTCCTATCACTACCCTGCATAGAACAAATCATACAAATTCACTATCACATTTGGTGAACAAATTATAGCACTCGTTCTTCGGTTAATATCTTTTGATAAAAAAAAAAACTGTCCCACAAACATTTAGAGATAGAAAGTCTAGAGAGCCTAAAGAAAAAAACTTACCAACATGGGAGTTATGTAAGATGAAAGCTC
>NW_010954616.1:0-213 GCF_000633955.1 Camelina sativa
ATGCCTGGTTTGACCTTCTCAAACGAGCTTATATCGAGAGACGAGGGGCTCCACTGTGACTTTGCTTGTCTCTTGTACAGGTAAAACCCAATGTGGCTTACTGTTACTATAAGTCAAAATGTTACAAACTCTGTCTCACATTACACTGTTTTGTGAACAATAGGTCTGTATCCATTTACTGATTATCATACTTTGTGCAGTTTGATGCAAAAG
>NW_010954617.1:0-213 GCF_000633955.1 Camelina sativa
AACCGGTTTGGTTAATCGCAACCGCAAACATTTTTGTTGTGATCCATGTCATTGGTAGCTACCAGGTAATTTTTTTTTTTCCTTCTAAACCCTTTCTTTGGGGAAAAAAAGTTAAACCGATGTTAACAGAACCGCTATTTTTCAGATATATGCCATGCCGGTTTTCGATATGATGGAGACATTATTGGTTAAGAAAATGAATTTCAGACCGAA
>NW_010954618.1:0-213 GCF_000633955.1 Camelina sativa
GAAGGAGTTGGATTAAACATGCTTGAGTTGACCACAAGTATACCAATTTCTCTAGGGTTAACTTTGGTATTCTCGAATAGCTTATCTAGCGCACCGATGATTACCTGCTCTGTCTCTTCACGTGAAGCTGCAAAGGTCTTTCGTGGGGGCACGTTAATGAGTCCCTGGGGACTGTAGGTTTCATCACCTAGACCTGAACGTTCTTGAATCTTC
>NW_010954619.1:0-213 GCF_000633955.1 Camelina sativa
CACTTAACCTATCTTTCACCAAACTGCCTTCGGTTTTGATAGACTTCCTCTTGCTTAGAGACGTTGTAGCCATGTTCTCTGCCTAAAACCCTAAATTTCACACAAAGCTACGATGTCAGGTTATAAGTACGAAAGATTAGGGAAGTAAGGAAGAGAAGAAGAAGAACCTTTTCAATTCGGTGACAGATATTTTTTTTTGCTAGATTTCAGATC
>NW_010954620.1:0-213 GCF_000633955.1 Camelina sativa
TCCCCATAAGTCAGTCTATTGATCTTGTGACTTATCTGCAGGGAGACGTAACATATTGAATTACATAGGATTATAAGCATAGCGAATGAAATGACACTGATAGGATAAGTCCTTTCTTACGTTGAAACTGTCTTTTTGAAAAGCAAGAAGATCATGAACGTGCACGCCCGACTGATGAAAGCTTTTCCCAGGAGCAAAGTGGAAGTTCCCAGC
>NW_010954621.1:0-213 GCF_000633955.1 Camelina sativa
AAATTTCTAAACGACAACAAAGTAAATGTTAATCGCCACGTACGAAGATGACATTTCCTTTAATTTGTTGGATCGCCTTAGTGGCTACGGCAACGGTCTAAATTTGCTATCAACTTTTAAGACATGACTCAACTAATATATCCAATTAGTTTATAGAATGTCTTGAAGAACATATACACACTTAGGGACAATCTAATCATAGTTAATGTTGTA
>NW_010954622.1:0-213 GCF_000633955.1 Camelina sativa
AATCTCATGAATATTGCTTAAAGGTAAAATATAATATCATATCGTTATAACAATTTTTCCCGAGCTTGCTTTATCTATCGAAATAATTGCAACGAACCATAAACGACCAATTCATGAAAGTACATATCTTATCTCACTTTCCATGATTATATGGCCAAACTGTTAAACCCGACTTGAAATCTAATAATCTATTTAATAATGTATGTCATTTAA
>NW_010954623.1:0-213 GCF_000633955.1 Camelina sativa
GCCAACAACTCCTTTTCTGTTGTTGCATAGTTTCTTTGTACATCATCAAGTGTTCTGCTTGCATAGTAGATAACATAAAGTTTCTTATCTTTCCTCTGTCCCAGCACTGCTCTAACTGCAAAATCACTAGCATCACACATTACCTCAAATGGTAAATCTCAATCTGGTGGCTGAACAATTGGAGCACTCACAAACTCTTGCTTGATCCTCTCA
>NW_010954624.1:0-213 GCF_000633955.1 Camelina sativa
ACATGGTTTGGCGGGTAAAACTGTTCTGTATAACGCCAGGAACCCCATTGTGTTATCTACACTTCGTACTGGTACCACGTTCCATGTACGGTCTATCAAAATAACAGAAGCATTTTCAACAATTTCTGGATCTATATTGCTTCAAGCCAGGGATCCTGCTAAACTTAATGAAGAAATTCAAATTGCAGTTGATGAACATAGATGTGATGAAGC
>NW_010954625.1:0-213 GCF_000633955.1 Camelina sativa
GACGAATGCATCCTTCCTCTTCTCAAGCTATAAGAAGTACGTACTTTCAGATGGAAAGGATTGAACTCTAACTCAGAAGTGGAATTCACAGCTATTACTACTATAGTTGTCTTTCATTAACAGTTCCTCCTGTAACTCAAGAATTGTAAGTTGATTCATAACCACGCTAGTAAAGTTGCCTTTGGAATAGGAAGTTGAGTCCGATCTTGGTAC
>NW_010954626.1:0-213 GCF_000633955.1 Camelina sativa
CCCATCATTTACTAATGAATATGCATGAGAAGTAATCCTCTGATTGTTTTTCACAAATTTTTACATTAATTGCTCATCAATTATCAGCGCACTGACACACCTCGACATTTTCATTAGGTATCCGGCATTTTTTGAGAGCCGTCTCGGTGACGGACTCCAAATGTCGTTCATCTTCATGCAATCCATCAGCCAGGTCACTTCAGAACCAAATCA
>NW_010954627.1:0-213 GCF_000633955.1 Camelina sativa
CAATGCTTCTCCGTATGGAATCGTTGGCGAGCTCAACGCTTCTCCGGTTGGAGAGCTCAACGCTTCTCCAGATGGAGAGCTCAACACTTCTCCGTATGGGATCATTGGTGAGATGGTGTGACTTGCGTCATTCGCGTACAGGCCGATTGTCGGCAAGATGAAGAAGTTAGCGAGCTGCGAGGTGACCTGCTTGAGGGTTTGCGAGATGTTGTC
>NW_010954628.1:0-213 GCF_000633955.1 Camelina sativa
CGTCGCCTTGTCCAGCATCAATCTGCTTGGCACCTACGGTTGCATTCCAGTATCCTCCACAGTCATCACCACGTTTCTGCCTTTTCCCACTTTTACCAATCTTGTTTCTCTCCGTTACAAAGAACCATTCTTCATCATTACCCTTCTCGAATTCCACTAGTTAAGGAAAAAAAGATAGAAATATATAATTACATATATGAATGAATATATAAA
>NW_010954629.1:0-213 GCF_000633955.1 Camelina sativa
AGCACACAAAGTGCATGCGTCCATCAAGTAATTGTAAAACAAGTAAATATGATGTGGCTTATTCAATTTGTAAATATAGATAACGTAAAAAAACAAAAAACAAAAACGCATGTGCACTACCTCTACGATCCTAAGACTTGGCTCACCTTGCCATATTGCTATTTCTTCACTTCTCAATTACTATTCACAAACCACTAAATTACATGTTTTGAT
>NW_010954630.1:0-213 GCF_000633955.1 Camelina sativa
ACCAAGCTCAGACTCGGATAAAGAATCAACATCAACAACAACTCCCTCTGTTACATCCCCAGAAACAGGAATCACCTCCTCTAATCCAGACAAATCCTCATCCCTTACAGCAGCATCCTCATCTCCTTTGTCTTCTTTAGCATCATCAGCTATAGAAGAAAGCTTATGGATGCCAAAGAAGCGTGAAAACACATCTCTTGTGGAATAGAGTCT
>NW_010954631.1:0-213 GCF_000633955.1 Camelina sativa
ATCAGAGTCCCATATCCGTTCCAGTGGGGGACTCCCATCTTCAGAGCGAGTCATGTTTTTGGAATGTTTGGTTCTGCGATTGTCGCTTCTGCGGAGGTAGTTTCTTAAAGATTGTTACATATATTTCATCTTGTTACAGGCTTTAAGTTATGTATATCCCAATTTCTTTTTAGTCTACCGGAGTATTTTTCGCTGCATCTAGACTAGCAGGAG
>NW_010954632.1:0-213 GCF_000633955.1 Camelina sativa
TAAAATAACAAAACAAGTAAAAATGGTTAGATTTTGGTACACCAAAATAGAAGTGCACGTAAAGGATCATTTAGAATTATTAAAGAGAACTAGAAAAATCCCTGAATTGAATCGACCTTTTTCACCGTGCACGAGAGTTAGGATCGTGTTAGTGTTTCCCACAACAAGTTTGAAATTAAGCATTTAGATTGTGGACCGTTCCAAAAAAAAAAA
>NW_010954633.1:0-213 GCF_000633955.1 Camelina sativa
ACTCAAGTGAGTACACTTGCAGTGAGAGATAAATTTCTAGTTGCAGGTGGATTTCAAGGAGAACTTATATGCAAGGTAAGCTCTATGGTTTCTACGAATCATGGATTTCACACAACAGTTGCACACAATCTAATCAAGGATCTTCATCTGTTTCCATATTGATTTTATGCAGCATCTTGATAGACCTGGTGTGAGCTTTTGTTCACGTACAAC
>NW_010954634.1:0-213 GCF_000633955.1 Camelina sativa
TTCCTTGGTGTCTCTTTTCCGCCTCTTAATCACTCATTCACGCCTCAGCAGCAGCCTTAAAGACGTCCCTAGATCTCTACTCAGCCGTCGAAGTTCGTTAATCTACAGCTCTCTTGGAAGCCACCACTGTTACCTTTAAAGCCACCAACCATCTTTCTAGTTTACTTATTTTCGGTTTCCTACTTGTTTAAGGAAGAAGAATCATCTACTTTG
>NW_010954635.1:0-213 GCF_000633955.1 Camelina sativa
TGTCCCATCCCAGGACTGTTTCCTGGAGAAGTAGGTGCGAAATCATCCGTGGTTCCAGTTTTGAAATGTCTTTCTTCCGTGGGTGCCAAGTCATCTTTAGACCCCTTAACATTCCCATTCCCTCTCTTGTGGCCTATCCCAGGACTGTTTCCCGGAGAAGTAGGTGCAAAATCGTCCGTAGATCCTGTTTTGAAGTGATTCTGACCGTTGGTT
>NW_010954636.1:0-213 GCF_000633955.1 Camelina sativa
AAATACAAAATGTAAAGTAACCGATGACCACACCACTCCTCCTCACATGATTCACTGACGAAAGAATTGAGATCTGATGACTCTATTAACTAAACCACCCCCCAAGTCTTTACGATTTTTATTTATAAAAAAATCATCATATAGAACAAAACCAAGATGCTTTGTTTTACAGAATTTAGTTTTCTTTATCTAACAAAAGAGTATGGCTAGTAA
>NW_010954637.1:0-213 GCF_000633955.1 Camelina sativa
TGAAAGCCTTTCTTTCAGGGCTTTCCAAAGATCCAATTTCATTCGGATTCTGCGATTCTGGATTTCGTCCAATTTCTTGTTTAGTTATATTCGAAAAGAATTTTTCCAAAAAGAAAAATGTAATGGAAACACATATAATCCTCCGAAAATTAACTTAATGCTATATCGAATCTGAAACACATGATTCTAAACCAAAGTGTACATCTCATGGCT
>NW_010954638.1:0-213 GCF_000633955.1 Camelina sativa
TTCTTCTTCTTCTTCTTCTTCTTCACCTCTACAAACTTCTCCTCCTCCTCCTCATCATCATCACAATCAACAACTTCAATTTCTTCAACACTGGAATCTTCAGAAACAGCTTCCTTCTCACTATCATCACTCAACAAATCAACAAACTCTTTATCTCTCTTAACAAATCTCAAAGCCTCCAAAGCTGTCCTCTTTGCATCATCATACTTACGA
>NW_010954639.1:0-213 GCF_000633955.1 Camelina sativa
CAGAGCTTTCAAGACTTCTGACCCTGACTCCTTTACCCGCACTTTAATCAAAAGGTACTCTATTTTTATATTTAAAAATCTTAAAGGTAAATACGTTTACCAATCCCGTGGATATGTTACAGATTCCGTATCCATGTTATATCTTGATTTTGATTTTGGGACTTAGTTTTGTTGTCAATGATGTGTAGGTATGGACCTAAAGGTATCTATAAA
>NW_010954640.1:0-213 GCF_000633955.1 Camelina sativa
GGAGACCATCGAACCAGGAGAAGACGACATAGACAAAAACGATATGGCTAAAGCTCTTCTATTCCAATCGATTCCTGAAAGTTTGCTCCTGCAAGTTGGCAATCTCAAGACTTCCAAGGGAGTTTGGGATGCAATAAAAACTAGGCACATCGGAGCTGAGAGGGTTAAGGAGGCAAGGCTTCAAACATTGATTGCTGAGTTTGATAGAATCAA
>NW_010954641.1:0-213 GCF_000633955.1 Camelina sativa
TTTGTGTTCTGACTCTGGTTCACTCCATTGATCTTGCACAAGGGAACTGACACTTTGTAGTGAACCCTGATGATATCTCCCTGAGGAGAAGCCAGCTTGATCGATTTCTCGCTGCAGAATGCAATCTTCTTTGATGAGATAAAGAGTAGGCCTGCCATGGGGCCTTCGGTTGTTGATAGGTAACATTGGTACGCCTTGAACAGTTTCTCTTCA
>NW_010954642.1:0-213 GCF_000633955.1 Camelina sativa
CCACATTTGCGTTGGGTTCGAACTGCACCACGGTGGCTTCGGTCGAGCTGTCAATCTTCTGAACACCGAGCGGTCTGGCCAGTATCCGGATACGGTGCGTTTCCAGCAAGGCTTTGGTTTCCTCTGGCAATTTGCCAAAGCGGTCAATCAACGCCTCTTGAATGTCACTGATGTCGTCCAGCGTTTCAGTGCTGGCCAGTCGTTTGTAAAGCG
>NW_010954643.1:0-213 GCF_000633955.1 Camelina sativa
AATGACCTTAAGCAATGTTCTATTCTTCAAAGGATCCATTGTCAAGATATCAAGAATCTACGAGATTGTTCTTTTTTTTTGTTGTTGTTGTTGTTGGAAAAGTTTCTTTCTGGTTTTTGGACTGAGACAAAAAAGTCTACGAGAGATCGGGTCTTGATAATCTTTCTTCTTCTTCTTCTGTCTTGTGGGAGAAAAGGAAAAAAAAGGGAAAAA
>NW_010954644.1:0-213 GCF_000633955.1 Camelina sativa
CGGACCCATATGATGCCTCCATGGCTAGCTCAAGTCAACGCAAAGACTGGAACACCAATTAACGCTACCGTGGTAATGCTCGCCGCGACAGCTCTCATAGCATTCTTTACGAAACTGAAAATTTTAGCCGATCTTTTGTCTGTTTCGACACTTTTTATCTTCATGGTCGTTGCTGTGGCTCTTCTCGTCAGAAGATATTACGTCACCGGAGAA
>NW_010954645.1:0-213 GCF_000633955.1 Camelina sativa
AAAAATGCAAGAGCACATGCGATAATCTTAAGTTACCTTCCTTGGACGACATTGACAAAACCAGCATTCTCTTCCGCATTAATGGATGATGCACTGAAAATCAACACCTTAACAAGAAAAAACAGAGCTTTATGTCATAAACATGGGAGTCGGAAAAATAAATTACTATTTATACTGTAATGGTGAACACTGAATTGGACCTCCTCATCTTCA
>NW_010954646.1:0-213 GCF_000633955.1 Camelina sativa
AAAAACGAATAAGTATTGAAATTGTGAACAAAATCGTGTTACCAATCTGAATGTTATGTGTCGACAGATGTTGATGGTGTGTCGGTCGATGCACTCTGCAGATGTAGAGAGTTCGAACATTACTCCTGAGTTAGCTGCGGTTAATTTGTGTTTTTCTCATTCCTTAGATGTTAGCACTGCTAAGAATCACTCAAACACAAGATTAAACGCAAC
>NW_010954647.1:0-213 GCF_000633955.1 Camelina sativa
CAAATGCGGCCATGGGGGCTGCAACTTCAGGCGGAATGAATGGCAATCGATAGTCAGTTCTAAACAATTCCATGGTGCTGTCATTGATGTGTGGCCAACCAAATTGATGTGTGCCTGCGATCAAATTCAGTTCGAAGCCATCCACTTTGGTTTCTCCCGATAGCCTAAAAACTGCCGAAATTGAAAATCGACCTAGCAAGGCGATTAAGGAAG
>NW_010954648.1:0-213 GCF_000633955.1 Camelina sativa
ACACACCAACATCACAAACATCGTTTTAATATATAGCACCTCGTACGAATTCAGCTTAAGTTATATTTGACAAGAGATTCTGACCTCTTTGAGTGGGCCCATGTTCAGTATGTTCTGGAACTGGTCGTACATAATTCTCAGTGTAAAGTTACCCTGAGAGAGCTTTTCCAGAAGTTCAGGCTGTTGATCTTTAGGTACCACCTCTTGTAGCTT
>NW_010954649.1:0-213 GCF_000633955.1 Camelina sativa
ATAAAGGCAGGGCCATTACTTCAGACACTCCTCTTAGCCGGTCCATTACCTCAATGGCGCCACCCACCACCGCCTCTTAAGACCTTCGAGATCCCTCCAGTTACAGTCCAATGCCCAATTGTCAACAATGGTTGTGGCAAGTTCAACAGGAAAAGAGTTTTCTCAGATGGATCCTATTCAGAAGCTAAGTATCAGAAAGTTCTTCTCCACTGA
>NW_010954650.1:0-213 GCF_000633955.1 Camelina sativa
CAAACTTCTATCCAAAGTCTCAAAGCAGTATTTACTCATCATTGGAGTTTCGTCCCAAATTATCAGCTTCGCTTCTTGGAATAATTCACCTAGATCAGAAGACCTTGACATTCTGCACATTGACGTTTCATGAACGTCAAGAAGAATGTCAAACCTTGAATGAGTTGTTCTGCCACCTTCTAACAAAAGAGAGGCTATACCGCTAGATGCAGT
>NW_010954651.1:0-213 GCF_000633955.1 Camelina sativa
TCATAAAACCCATCACTCTTATTTCCAGACGCTCCAAGGAAGTCAAAATCACCAGCCCTGCATGAAGTAAAGTTCAAATGTTTAGGGATCATGAACAGACTTTTATAATGGAAAATAAAATCGTTAAGCATAATATTGGAACAAAACTCCAAAATGCCACAGATTCACTCCTATGGAGCTTCAAATCATGAGGATTACAAACCATAGACCTCT
>NW_010954652.1:0-213 GCF_000633955.1 Camelina sativa
AAACAAATCTCAATATGGAGTTCTCCTGCACCAGCGACAATGTGCTGCCCTGACTCTTCCATTGAGCACACAACCATAGGATCAGACTTGGCCAGCCTCTTGAGACCCTCAACAAGCTTAGGAAGATCAGATGCAACCTTACACTGAACAGCGACACGAACAACAGGAGACACAGAAAACTTCATGGCGCGAATGGGATGAGCATCAACTTCA
>NW_010954653.1:0-213 GCF_000633955.1 Camelina sativa
ATTGTAGGTAGAGGCTTCCCATGTACTTTATCAGCAATAGTCTCCCCTATCTGTAAATTAAGGGTATGCAAGGAAACCAATACGTTACAACTCAATTAGCAATAAAAAGGAAAAATGACAAGTGGCTGAAACTATCCATGCTTATACGTGTACCTGAATGTTGTCTATGCCACATACAGCGCAAATATCTCCAGCTGCCACTGAATCAGTAGG
>NW_010954654.1:0-213 GCF_000633955.1 Camelina sativa
AACTATACGGATCAGATCTCATATTCGTGGATCACAATTAGACAAATATATTTGGGTCTCATACTAGCGGATCATAAATCATGTATAACATCACATTGGTCACTAAACCTTAGCCTAAGGTCCTTAGGGTAGTGCATGTGCATCACAAAACCAAGTCTTCAATTAATTACCAACTTACAGTAAATTAATGAAAGAGAAAAAACAATTAAGGCA
>NW_010954655.1:0-213 GCF_000633955.1 Camelina sativa
AACCATTAAAGATGAATTACCTAATACGGGATAGTGCACCTAGGAGTTGAGCAACCAAGTCAAGAAGGAGACCCCTCAAATCGACCAGCGATGGGTATTCCACTTGGCTAACAACCCTGTGATGGAAGAGCACCCAGAACTTAAGCAATTTAGTTCTCTACAACTCGAAAAAGACATGCCAATAAAAGCATACTGTTTAGTGAATCATATAAA
>NW_010954656.1:0-213 GCF_000633955.1 Camelina sativa
GCAACGTGGAACCCACGTAACTGGTTTTAACTGTTTATACACTTCTCCACTCTCTAAACAGTAAACTCTAACTACTAAAATCCATGTCCCTAATAGAAAATTTCTTATTATGTTTCTGCTTCTCAATCATCCATTCTCATAACCTTTAGATCAAATACGAGCCACATATGTGAGATATTAATATGTGATGTGCAATGAGACCACAAGTTAACG
>NW_010954657.1:0-213 GCF_000633955.1 Camelina sativa
TAACATTTGCCAAGGAATGATTTATAAAACATTTCTGAGTACAGTAAAAATTGTAATGAAGAGCACCTCGTAAAGATTATTATTATCTTTAAACTCATATAAAAATTAACATGTCACATGTAATGTTTGTACTTGTAACTCAGAAGTCAAAACATTGCATAATGGAGGCTGCCCATATTAGACGATGGAGGTATGGTCTCTTGAGTTTGGCCA
>NW_010954658.1:0-213 GCF_000633955.1 Camelina sativa
GAGAACCGTTCGTGTATATGGGACAGAGAAGCAAGAGTTTAAAAGGTGCAATCTGTTTCCTTGAAAAACGTTGAAAGTGTCTCCATTTCTTATGCTTTTTTCTGGTGAAAATTTTGCGATATTGGCTTTCAAGAACAGGGTCAATCACAGCCAAGTTACTTTTTGACATGGATTTTCTCCCCTTCTGTGGTGCAAAGGTACAATCACTGGCTT
>NW_010954659.1:0-213 GCF_000633955.1 Camelina sativa
CTAGTATTTATATAAATAAAACAAACAATAACACCGGAAAAAAAAAACCTTTAGTGGAGCTGTGCACTGAAACCTGAGGCATTTGTCTCGTTCGCTCTTGTTGCTATCTGAAAGTTGCAACTTGAAAAGTAAAATTGACATTTTTTAGATTTCACTGAAACCCAAAACGGAGAGTAATGACTTTATGTAGCCTTTTGCAGAAATTACATATAC
>NW_010954660.1:0-213 GCF_000633955.1 Camelina sativa
ACAAGCAACGCCTGACTAGTTGCTTATATGATGAGCTGCAAGCTAAACTTAAGATTCAGTTATAGACTAATAGAGGGAATACCATATAATTATAATTAACTCTAGGTAACCTTTCAGACAGGGCAAGACATACAAGTTGTGAAGAGAAAATACAAAAAGAAGACTGAAAATTACTTGTAAATGCACCACACAGGACTGAATGGCAACAAATGC
>NW_010954661.1:0-213 GCF_000633955.1 Camelina sativa
AATACAGACCCATCCACGAACAGGTTGAGAAATCTTAGATAACCCACCAGCAGGCAAATACGTGTGGTGAGGAGTCACCCATACAGGAGGCGGATTTTGAATCTGATGAGGAGGTTGTGAAGTGAAGAAAGGAACTGCTCCAGGGTCATCTATGACGGCGGCGAACAGAAACTGACGAGGACGAGACAAAGACTTGCTCAGGAACAACTCTTC
>NW_010954662.1:0-213 GCF_000633955.1 Camelina sativa
CCAATCCGCATCCGAATAAGCATGGAGAGAATTGTTGTTACCTTTGCGCAGAAAGATGCCATGTGAAATCGTGTCGGCTAAGTAACGGAGTAAACGTTTCACCGCTTGCCAATGAGTAGTAGTAGGGGCATGCATATACTGAGAGAGTCGATTTACAGCGTAAGAGAGATCAGGTCGAGTAAATGACAAGTATTGCAGACTCCCCACAACACC
>NW_010954663.1:0-213 GCF_000633955.1 Camelina sativa
CTCAATAACTCGGTTCCCACTCGGCTCCTTCTTCATCATCTCCGCCAATCTCCTCACTTTTCCAACTGAGCCAACTCGCTCCTCGTCCATGAGCACGATCGGGAGCTTCGCGGCGGCGGCGGAAATCTTCGGGAGGAGCTGAGACGTGGTGAAGGCGAGGACCGGGTTCGAGTCTTTAATCTGTTTAGCGATCTCTCCGGAAGTGTTGAGAGG
>NW_010954664.1:0-213 GCF_000633955.1 Camelina sativa
CTCTAAAACGCTTAGCTAGAAGGCTTCCTGCACACAACAACTAAGACATGGACTAGCACCACCATGTGCTTCCACAAGCCTAGACAACAAACACACAACAGGACAACAAACACGCAACCACACAAACACACAAGCACACAAACACAAAAAGGGAGTTAGCACCCACACTTACCTTCCCGATCGCCACACGGTTCTGAAGGTCTAAGGGTTAAC
>NW_010954665.1:0-213 GCF_000633955.1 Camelina sativa
AACGCGGAAAGAACACTCTTTGTCCGGACAGGAGCTTGAATGATCTCTCGTCGTTGGTTGTTATCAAGTGACTTGTGTGCTGCCACAAGTTTGGGAACCTCCAAATCCTGAAGAAACCACAAACTTGTCTTATCAAAACCGTAGACGTTCTCATTTAATACAGCTCTTTAATTTAATCTGTTGCCGAATTAAGCCAATTAACTACTTGATACA
>NW_010954666.1:0-213 GCF_000633955.1 Camelina sativa
ATGGGAGACAGAATTGGCTGATTAGTGAAATCTTCCATGAGTAAACTGCATCCTTGGTTGTCAGATCCACAGTCTGTAAAGAAAGCAGCAATATCTCTTCCCGAAATGCAGAACCGGGAATATAAGTTTTGCCTTTGCTCCTCAGACCGAGTATCCTGCAATTGTACAAGAAATATAAGAAAACAGAAAGGAAACACTGGTAGACTCGAAGGG
>NW_010954667.1:0-213 GCF_000633955.1 Camelina sativa
GAGAGAGAGGTAAGCGGCCAAGTGAAGCCAGAGATTGGATTGCAATCTTGGATTCATAAAATCAGGAGCAAGAAGATCAACGAGTGACATGTAAATGAGAATCCCAGCAGATGCAGCGTTCAACATTCCTTCCACCATTATTGCCTCTTTGCTCTCTTTCCTGTATCCTAAACCACTCGACATCCCCATCCCTATCCCTATCCCAACTGGTGC
>NW_010954668.1:0-213 GCF_000633955.1 Camelina sativa
CTTGGGATCTAGCTTGGCTTTGACACTTGCAAAGGGTGAAGAAGAACTTTTGTGCTTCACTGTTTACTCTATTTCTCCATCAATAAGCCCCAAGGGCTGAAAACACAAAGTCATAGGAGATGAAACAATGGTGGGAGACTGGATTTGTTTCTTCTTCTTCTTCTTTTTGTCAACAACTTTATTTGCTTGACCCAAATCCTCTTCTCTAGAATC
>NW_010954669.1:0-213 GCF_000633955.1 Camelina sativa
TATAATTGGCAACAGAAGGTCTGGGGAGTTGGAGATTCTCTCGGGTAGTCCCTTTGTTCTATTTTGGTAATTTGGTTCTGATTAGGTGGCCGTGTTAGCTCAGGAGCAGTCCCGGCCTGTTAAGATTCAGCTTGAGGACTAGTTGAAACTCTAGGAGACGGAACTAATACGTCCACAAGACATTACAGACCCCCTGGATGCATATTTCTACAT
>NW_010954670.1:0-213 GCF_000633955.1 Camelina sativa
GCAAATTTCTCACAGAAATCACTTGCAGGTGAGAATATACTCAGCCGAGAACGTAGCCGAAGAACTTGAAGAAGCTCAGAAAGATTATATACAGGCGTCAGTGGGAGTGAGCCCCAGGGGGAAGTTGATTGTGCCTCACATGCTTCACTGCTTCGCCAAGAAATTTGTCGATGACTGCAAGGTTTCTCTGTGGATTTCACGTCATTTGCCTCC
>NW_010954671.1:0-213 GCF_000633955.1 Camelina sativa
TGTAAAGAAAGTTAATGCCAATATTAATTATTGGATTCGAATGAGCTATCATCATTTTAAAACAAAGTTATTTATTGGATTTAATAAGTTATAAAGTATTGATTTACAGTGGTTAAAGTGGATTGTTATAGCATCTTTACATATTATTATGTCAAATAATGGCAAATCAGGTGGGAGAAAACCAAACACCATGTTTTATTATATGATTAGATA
>NW_010954672.1:0-213 GCF_000633955.1 Camelina sativa
ACAGAATCGAATCCGCGATTTGGAGATGGATCCGAAACGAAGTTGGGGTCGATTAAATAGGAAGAGATTGAATCAATTGGTATCCGAAGGTAAGTTTCTCAGTACAATAGTATGAAATCACATATTGTTTTATGATTAGGGTGCTTTTAATTTGGGCAAAAATTGGGTAATTTGATGTTAGACATAAAATTAGGGTTCTTGGTGTGATTTTGT
>NW_010954673.1:0-213 GCF_000633955.1 Camelina sativa
TAACAATCCAATGCATTAGACTAATTATAAGGGTTCGGGTTGAATTTTGAGTGTTTAGACACCACTTTTCCCATTTTGTCCCAAAACAGGCTAAAACCGAGAAAACATTTATTTGAAGCATTAAACAGCCTTGTTACTGTTTCTTGAGTCAGAATGTGTGACAACGCAATGCATTTTACTAATTGTAAGAGTTCGGAATGAATTTGGAGTGTT
>NW_010954674.1:0-213 GCF_000633955.1 Camelina sativa
AAGGTTTCACATTCACCTTGAAAAGCTACTTCGTTTATAATAATACTAATCACATCTCAACATTGATGCTTCTATATACAACCTATCTAGTCTTCTGTTTTAGTGAGCCGGATGAGGAACCGGGTTGTGTGCGCGATGAGCCTGAAGGATACAAGCACAGTGCACAGATGTCAAGTTCAGACAACCGCTCATGACAAGTGAATGCCTTCCAGA
>NW_010954675.1:0-213 GCF_000633955.1 Camelina sativa
TAGGGACGGTAACAAGTCTTTAAAGCCGACGAATATGGATGGGCTCATGGGCATAATGAGAAGACGCGAGGCCCATTAAAGAAAGTAGGCCCATAGACTGGATTGGACATGGGGTCCACTAAGAGGTGGTGGTCGGGCGGGCTGTTACAAATGGAGTCTGTTGGAGTTTTTTTTCAATAATTCAATATATGAGGTTTGATTGTAAAACAAAAG
>NW_010954676.1:0-213 GCF_000633955.1 Camelina sativa
ACCGATAATGAAGGAGGTATTGATTTAATGATCCGATAATATCTAAAGGAATAAAGATCTCTATACTGAAAGAGTTAAGGTATATTCAATATTCTGATAGAATATCGGTTACCATATATTGTTAGAATTTAAAGCAAAATCATGGATTTATATGGTAACTATAGTAGTCGGTTTAGATATTTTTGGAATATATTTAAAAGTTCTATATATTGA
>NW_010954677.1:0-213 GCF_000633955.1 Camelina sativa
CTACTGCAAGTTTAGCCAGAAAATCAACATTTTTTACAAAATAAAAATATATCATATTGAATGAAACAAAACATAGAATGCTAATTAACCATTGTCTTCAATATCCACATTTGTTTTTGACGCTTTCTGCTTCTGTAAGCAAAACAGTTAAGACAAATTCTTAGATTAGGAAAAGCAAATCCTGAAAAGATCTTAAAAACAAGGAGTCTCACA
>NW_010954678.1:0-213 GCF_000633955.1 Camelina sativa
TATTTGTAAAATATGCTTGTATGGAAACGTGTCTTTTTCTAGAAACCGGATTTGAGTCGAATTATATACGAACTACACACAACTTGTCCACTTCAACGTCCGGAACAGCCAATAGCTATTGCATTAAATGCGACAAGTACATGCAGGGATTTGACATCTTCTTAAATGTGGAATGTCGTTCTTACTTAAATTTTGAAATGACTATTATCTCAT
>NW_010954679.1:0-213 GCF_000633955.1 Camelina sativa
CTAATCGAACCGAACTCAGACCAAGGTCCGGAAAGCTCCAGCTCACCAGCCGTCGATCAATCAGGTACTCCATCAAGCAATACGAACACCAACGATTGGGGGGGAAGAAGATTGGCGTAGCCCGATCTAGGCTTATCTGGAAAACGGAGAGCTCCCAGCTGACAAGTGGGCGGCCAGGAAACTCAAAATCGTTTGCGCACGGTATTGCATCTA
>NW_010954680.1:0-213 GCF_000633955.1 Camelina sativa
CAGCTCTTTGATTTTTTTGAATCTTGATCTGTGAGGAAAGACTCTTTTGAATCTCTCTCTCTGCTCAAGACGTGAATTTGAGGCAAACCCATTACGATTCTCGTCGTGTTCAATTTGATTGAAGCAAATCTCTCCCAGAGGAGTAAGGCGGGAATCTCAAAAATTTTGGATTCTGAAAATCCAAATGCGGTCTGGGAGAAGACCACAAGGAAG
>NW_010954681.1:0-213 GCF_000633955.1 Camelina sativa
GATCCAACTTCCATATTTAGTGCCATATCTTTCCAAAATGTCAATGAAACAAACAAAATATTGCTTAGAATCTCTCTCTAGTTTCTAATTTTGTTGGGAATGAATGATTGATGATTGTGAAGATGACCCATATAATTACTTCTTTTTATATTATTTTTTACGTGCAAGGAGTTTCTCTTCCAGGATTTCCTATGTATTAAATGATTCGTTTAC
>NW_010954682.1:0-213 GCF_000633955.1 Camelina sativa
TATGCCTCAACAATAAGTTTCTCCTTTGGGGAAGCATCCACCATATTAACATTGTCTGCTGGATTGACTTCAGATATCTTATTTCCAGAAAGAGCAGAATTCCCTTTTAGTGTCTTAGGAAGGGTGATTCGAAACGGAGGCCTTGGATCCAGAGATTCAGCACCATCAGCATTGGTGAAAGACACCTAATATGCACAAATTATGAGAGACATG
>NW_010954683.1:0-213 GCF_000633955.1 Camelina sativa
TTGTCATTGACTTGCTTCATAATTTTAGTTGATTTAATTTTATTTTTTTAGTTCAGCCTAACGTTTTTCTTAGTTCATCCTAATTTTTCTTTATATAATAAAATAGATCATCCACAAAAACAAGGTTCAATCTACTCAATTAGTTTACTTGTCTGCATCAATTATAGACATTTAACATTCAATGTCTATTGCATAAAAACCCTTAATATGCAG
>NW_010954684.1:0-213 GCF_000633955.1 Camelina sativa
GTTGCCTCAATGTATTTTCGACCACATAGACTTGTAATTCCCTATGTCTTTTGTCTTTTGTCAAAACTTGCTAGTGATGTCTTTTGGTGAATGTTTTATGAACGGCTATGTGACTGATCATAATTCTGAAATTTAACTTCTCATTCTCATTACCACAACAATTGTCTTCATAGCAAAAACAAACTAACAACAAACTAACAACAAACTAACAAC
>NW_010954685.1:0-213 GCF_000633955.1 Camelina sativa
ATGAGGGAATGCACCTTGGCTGCTCTTGATTCGTGGCTTGGTGCTGTGCATCTTGACAAAATGGTTGGTGATAATCTTTTTGAGGCTTGTCTTTTGCTTGTTGCTATAATTTAGTCAACTAAAACTATATTTTCTGTTAATGCAGATTCCTTACATTATAATAGCTCTAACAGATGGGAAAATGGGAGCAGAAGGACGTAAAGATCTTTTTGA
>NW_010954686.1:0-213 GCF_000633955.1 Camelina sativa
AGGCTCACTAACATCAGAATCATGCCTCTTTCGTCCAGCTCTGCTTTTTTCATCAATTTTATCCCTTACTTCTTTAGAACCAGATCGGTTGGAGGGCCGACTCTTTTTGTGAGACTTTCTAAGTTTCTTGCTGTCATCACTCTCAACTTCTTCAGAATCAGAAGAGACACTTCTTTTGCTTCTACTGCGTTTCTTTGTAGCCTTCTTCCTTCT
>NW_010954687.1:0-213 GCF_000633955.1 Camelina sativa
TAATGATTAATGCCATAAACTTGTAACAATATAATCATTTCAGAAAATATCCAACAAGTATTGACTGTTGGCAAGATTGCAAAGAAACTGTTTGTGTAAAAGATAATAGTAAAAAAGAAGCAAAAATCAATCTATTTAAAAAAAAAAAAATCTAATCCATCTAATGTCTCTCTCTCTCCACGCACAAAAGGTCTAAAAGCCACACCACACACA
>NW_010954688.1:0-213 GCF_000633955.1 Camelina sativa
TCATCATCATCATCATCAACTACTACTTTTTTTATTTTAACTTTTTTTTTCTCTCTTAGACTTTTTTTTTCCGCCGCCTTTCTAAATGAGTGAGGTTGATCTAAGACCGATGAAACTAGGAATTGAGTTAAAGTTCACAGCTTGTGCCCTAGACTGTGGTGTAAATGAGCTGGCTTTAGACGAGTAAGAAGATCCAATTGAAAACAAAGAAGC
>NW_010954689.1:0-213 GCF_000633955.1 Camelina sativa
CAAAACATTCGCAAGTGATGATGAATTTGAGGACCACTCTGAGAGTAGGTGTATTCCTTACTCATTAGCAACTGAAGAAGCGAAGGAAATCACTGATTTTTCGAAAGCAAAAGAAAGTCTGAAATCCGATTATCTTAATGTTAAGTCTAGCGCCGGCAAAGATGTCGCTGAAATATCCAATGTTTCTGAACTTGATTCTGGGTTGATAAGATA
>NW_010954690.1:0-213 GCF_000633955.1 Camelina sativa
AGCTTTTAACTCTTCCAACGCCGATGTCTGGCTTTCTTTAATGAACAAAAGCTTGGAGATCCGAGACCGATGCGTTGTAACATTGAACCCGTGTTTCTCTAGCTTGAGAAAACACTCGTCGATCCTGTTAATCGAGCTTATAGGATCGTCGACTTGTAGATTGTTGACTTTCTCTAACAGCGCAGTGAACTTCACCATTGTACCAATGGCGTC
>NW_010954691.1:0-213 GCF_000633955.1 Camelina sativa
AACAGAGTGCTCCTTCTGCTAGCTATGTCCTCTAGGATTGACCCAAGTTTCTCCTTCAAAATTCTTGATGAAACTGCTGGTACAGATTTTAGTTGGTGGAATATATTGGAAGGCTTTTTCTTCATATTATTTGAGTTTCTCCTTCCTAACTAAGATTATGGTGGTATTTACAGGCCACTTCCTCAGAAACTTGAAAAGTCAACTTCCTCAGAC
>NW_010954692.1:0-213 GCF_000633955.1 Camelina sativa
TGGATAGGATCAATGTTCTCGGTAGCGGAAACGGCGGAACCGTCTTCAAAGTTAAGAACAAGACAACCTCAGAGATCTACGCCTTGAAGAAAATCAAAGAAGACATGGATTCAACCTCCCGCCAGCAACTCCTCCGCGAGATAGAGATCCTACGTCTCGTCAACTCTTCTAGCATCGTAAAGTGTCACGACATCTTCCAGAATCCTTCCGGAG
>NW_010954693.1:0-213 GCF_000633955.1 Camelina sativa
ATCTAAACCTTCTTCTCTGGACTGAATCCCAATCAGTCTCAGCCACTGCATCAAAACCGCAGAGCCAAGAGTATATATATCCCCGTGGAAATCCCAAAAAAAATGTTCCTTTGGAAAAATGACAAAACCATACCAATAGAGAGGAGAAAAGAATGCACACCCCACTCCCAAACAAACAAAATGCCTGCAAATAGTATATACAAATGATTAGCT
>NW_010954694.1:0-213 GCF_000633955.1 Camelina sativa
GGAAGACGAGTTCTCAAAACCGTACAGCAACAGAACCGGTGCAATGATAGACGAAGAGGTCCGAGAATGGGTTGGCAAAGCTTACAAGCGAACTGTTGAGCTGATCGAGGAACACAAAGAGCAAGTGGCTCAGATCGCTGAGCTCTTGCTAGAGAAGGAAGTTTTGCATCAGGATGATCTCGCTAAAGTTTTGGGTGAGCGTCCGTTTAAGTC
>NW_010954695.1:0-213 GCF_000633955.1 Camelina sativa
TAGTACAAATTAAAGATGCATGGATCTCTCGAAAGGCTCACCAAATATGAAGCGGTCAAGGCTTGCATTGGGGACGAACTCGTAGACAAGAATCTCTTCATCTTTGTCATTACAAAACCCAAGAAGCTTGACCAGATTCCTATGTTGGAGCCTTGTCAAGAGTAAGACCTCATTCTTGAACTCCATATTTCCTTGCCCTGAACCTTTTATTAA
>NW_010954696.1:0-213 GCF_000633955.1 Camelina sativa
CTTTTGTATATAACAAATATAATATGGTATATAACAAATATACATTTTCTTTTGTATATAATAAATATGATTTGGTATAGATTAAACTAACTTTTGAATGTACAGAAGAAAAATGTATATTCGTTATACTATTTTGTAGTAAAATTTATTTATATAATTTTTTACCAAAGTTATGTAATTATTTTGTTAATTTTTGTTGTTTATGAAAAAAAA
>NW_010954697.1:0-213 GCF_000633955.1 Camelina sativa
CCGTACGATTAGGGGGTCAACGTCGATGGCAGCCTTTGAGCAACCTACAGGAAGGGGGGGAGGGGGCCTACTACACTCATCTCTCTCATTTTTTTTTTCCTAATTTTGTTGGTTTGGACTGACTCAATTCATCATTTTTTACCACACAACATTCACTAAGTCTCTTGGCTACGCTCACACTCACGCTACTCTCTCCCCTGTGCTCCCTGACAC
>NW_010954698.1:0-213 GCF_000633955.1 Camelina sativa
AGTTTGAAAACAATGGTGTTCCTTTCATTTGGCTGATCGTTTTCTATAACACAGAGATTAAAAAACAAAGATTGTGACACAAAGAATCATGAGCTTACAAAGATGAATCACATGCCACAAAAATATTTCCTTACCGGATAAATATTCAAAGAGCCTCGGATCAGCTACGATTGGAATAAGACCCAACCTGTGAGCAAGAACTTCGTCTTGAAT
>NW_010954699.1:0-213 GCF_000633955.1 Camelina sativa
TAATCCAATGTAAATGACTGATAATAATAGCTTGTGATGGATTTGGAAAGATTAAGAAACACTTCTTCCTATTTTGTCCCAAAACAGGCTAAAACCGAGAAAATAGTGGTTAGAAGCTCAAAACAGCTTTCTTATGCTTTTTTGGTTAAAATGTATCATAATCCATTGCAACTGACTAATTATAAGAGTTTGAGATGGATTTGGAGAGTTTAA
>NW_010954700.1:0-213 GCF_000633955.1 Camelina sativa
AAAATACCAAATTGGGAAAAATTATTTTTTCGGTTCGGTTCGGTTTAATCGGTTATTTAATCATTCTAATTTGAGGATTGGCTGAGATACCGTTTATGACTGCTGAGTTATCTTTCCAGCATCGACAGTTACAATGAGAGGGAAAGTGAACGGTTTTTAAACTGCGGAAAAAAAAAACTCTCTGTCCTTATCGTCGGCGAAATCTAACCCTAA
>NW_010954701.1:0-213 GCF_000633955.1 Camelina sativa
GACCAGAACAAGCTCTGACAATATGCAGAGGGTGATTGGACTGTACTTGAGCTACGGTCTTTCGTTTGAAGACATTCTAGCTATGAGCACAAAGCATCCTCAAGTCCTGCAGTATAATTATAGTTCTTTAGAGGAAAAACTGGAGTATTTGATCGAGTACATGGGTCGTGAAGTCGAAGAGCTTCTTGCATTCCCTGCATTTCTTGGGTACAA
>NW_010954702.1:0-213 GCF_000633955.1 Camelina sativa
AAACCTCATGGGATAATATCCGAACCCAAAGGGGTTGCACGAATGCCCATAGAAATTAAACTATTTCATACTATATATTATTGGTTGAAGTTTATTAAAAGGGAAGAACAAAACAAAAAAAACAAAAACAAAAACAAAAGAAAAAAATGAAACGACAAAAACATCGTTCTTGCCGTCTCCGCCTTCAGTTTCGCCTGAGAAAACAATTTCTTA
>NW_010954703.1:0-213 GCF_000633955.1 Camelina sativa
ATTAATTTCACGAGTCCGACGAAGATTAGATCGAAGAGGAGGCCGAGGAGGAATGGGACGAGGAAAGAGCGTAATGGAGGGGAGAGGAGTAGGGAAAGTGATACGGGGAAGGAGAATCTGAAATCAGCTGAGATTTCGAGGAGGAGGAGAAGAAACGGTGGGAGGAATGGTTTCGCCGCCGTGTGAATTGCGCGAGATACGGCGGCGTCCACC
>NW_010954704.1:0-213 GCF_000633955.1 Camelina sativa
CCACCAAAGCTTGTGAGTAGAAGACTTTTCCTTCCCATTTTGTCCATTAAGGATGAGGCAACAGCAGTGCCTGCAACCACATTTTCCCGGTTATTTGTTTGGTTATGATGGAATTGAACGGTAACACAGGAGAGAACACAAACCAAAGACATTTGATGCTCCAACGAGAGCACTGGCTGCAACATCAGATTGGATTCCAGCGCTACGGAACAC
>NW_010954705.1:0-213 GCF_000633955.1 Camelina sativa
AACACTGCTCTGCTTTTCATACGCAAGAGCCCTTTGGGAGGAGCTGATGGAAAACTTTTTCTAGGAAATGTTCTTTTAAGCTGCAAGGAAAACATATATGGCATCAACCACATTATATTTAATCATACATAAATAACGGAGAGTAGTACAACCCCTTAAATTCAAGTACTTACATCGGATAATAGCTTAAGAAAATCATTAAATCTTCTCAAC
>NW_010954706.1:0-213 GCF_000633955.1 Camelina sativa
TGCTATGATCCAACGACAAGTCGTTTGTATGTTTCTCGAGATGTTCGTTTCATGGAAAATGTTGGCTATTTCGACAACAAGGACTGAAACAGCCTCAAAGACCTCTCCTCTTCACCAAATGACCGGGCTTCTAGCCTAAAATTCCTCCTTGATCACCTTGGGAATCCGTCTCCACCGCCTGCCCCTACACGGCTCGAGTCAAGTCCGACCAGT
>NW_010954707.1:0-213 GCF_000633955.1 Camelina sativa
TTCTATATTCATTATTTGTATATTCCTTCATCTTTCCATCTCTGCTTTGCGTTGTAATTTCCAAATGTTGTCCCTTTAGGAAAGTTGGAAGATGAATAAAAATATTTGAAAGAAAACGGTAACAGAAAAAAATATTTTAAAGGATAATGTTCAGCTACTAAAGTGGACAGAAATGAATATTTTGAAAAATACTTAAAAAATATTCAGCTACAA
>NW_010954708.1:0-213 GCF_000633955.1 Camelina sativa
CCGGGATTTTACTCTAATCGGTTTTAAAATCGGAAAAATGGAAAAAAAAACAACTTTTATTGCTGAAAATAAGATGATAGATGTTGGATCTAGTATTTGTTCATTAAAAACAGTTGAACTGGGGAAAAAATCAATGAAAAACAACTTATTAAGTCACTGGTGGCACAAATTAGGGTTGCAGGTTTAGAAAGGATCGTGTGAGGAAGATGAACC
>NW_010954709.1:0-213 GCF_000633955.1 Camelina sativa
TGCTGTGGCAGCTTCATCTGATGATAATCCTCAGGAAATCGAAACCATAAGCCAAATTGACATGCACATGTCTGAAGATGACAGTAAGCTGGAACCTACAACAGATGTCCGCAGAAAAGAAGCAATTACCCTAAGAAAATGCAGTGCCAGCCATGGCCAGGGGGTTTTGGTGAAAAACCATACAGCTGCTTCCTTTACACTGATAAAATGTAC
>NW_010954710.1:0-213 GCF_000633955.1 Camelina sativa
AAGAAGTCCATGAGACGTTTCTCAGTCATTCCTCTTCTCGCAAGTTATGAACTTACCCGTAAAAACTTGCGGCGTAAGCAACCTAAGTTCTCTCCCTCTGATAATAATGCGGCCTTCCCTAGCGAAGCCTTCTTCATGGCTAAACCTTCTTGGAGAAACTTCACTTACGAAGAGCTCGCTGCAGCCACTGACTATTTCAATCCTGGTAAAGAC
>NW_010954711.1:0-213 GCF_000633955.1 Camelina sativa
CATACACCAAGTTCAGTCTCAGGATCAACAAGGTACTTTTACTTCTCCCTCTGATATATAGAACTTGATTTTCCAAAAAAAAAAAAAAAAATCAGTATCTTTCTGATGTATCTCTTTGGTTATTACCAGGATTCATCAGTATAGATTGTGGATTACCTTCCAATGGGTCTCCTTATGTCGAACCAGTCACCAATATCACTTACATCTCTGATG
>NW_010954712.1:0-213 GCF_000633955.1 Camelina sativa
GGGTCAAAACATGTAACAATACAATGCATTTGACTGATTCGAAGAGTATGTGTTGAATTTGGAGTGTTTAGGCAACTCTTAAACCCGTTTTATCCCAAAACAACCTTAAACCAAGAAAAAAGGCAAAAACCGATAGAAACATTGATTGGAAGCAGTAAACAGAAAGGTTAATCTTTTTAGGGTCAAAATATGTAACAATCCAATGCATTTGAC
>NW_010954713.1:0-213 GCF_000633955.1 Camelina sativa
ATTACTCTTTCTAGGGTCATAATATGTATCAATCCAATGTATTTGACAAATTATAAGAGTTCAGGTTGAATTTGGAGTTTTAAGACACCTCTTTTACCCATTTTGTCCCAAAACAGGCTAAAACCAATAAATCATTGATTCTAAGCAGTAACCAGCTTTGTTACTCTTTCTAAGGGTCAGAATGTGTGAAAATCCAATGCATTGACCAGTTCT
>NW_010954714.1:0-213 GCF_000633955.1 Camelina sativa
GTAAATATCCGATTTAATTTGCATGTTTTTATTTTGTAGGGAATATAGATGGTTTTGATTACTTAAGTTTTCGTATTTTGATCTGGGTTTATATGTCTTAACATTGGCAGACTGCTAGCCGAGAAGTGTTGCTTGAAGCCCTTCCTGTCGTTTTGAAAGATGTGACTATGCTAAGCAAATCAAATGCAGCAACTAGAAGTCCTCTGCTTCGCA
>NW_010954715.1:0-213 GCF_000633955.1 Camelina sativa
TTCGTATACCTTTTGATAATGATGAGACATACGACATTCCTTTATCTATTGCTCCTGAATCTTCAGAGGAATCTCATGAGTACTCTCGTCACCAGCAGCAAGAAGTTCCAGTGAAAGACAGTGTCCACCCTTTAACTGTTCCCTCAGATCCACCGTCTTCCGTTGATCATGTCACACTTCTACCTCCACCTCCACCGCCGCCTCCTCCTCCTT
>NW_010954716.1:0-213 GCF_000633955.1 Camelina sativa
TATGCTTGAAACTCTTCTAGGTATCTCATCTGAAATAAATTCTTCCGGGTAGGATCTTTCAGCAGTGTTCTGTTCAAACCAATCCTCCATGAATCGTGCTGCAGCGCCCTTGTTGTCCCCACTGATCAAAGAGTTTGTACGACTCATGGAAGTTCCATGGGTAGCAAACCAGTTGAAACTACCTACTGGACCCCATTGATCATCCACAAACTT
>NW_010954717.1:0-213 GCF_000633955.1 Camelina sativa
CGCAACAGCACGAGAACTTCTAGGAGTAGTTTCAGGAATTGTAACAGGTCTTGGCTTCTCAGAGCCTAAAGATGGTTGCACTTCTCTTTCTCTAGCTGATGGCCACATATTTTCACTAACCATGTCGTCAGAAGTACCAAGATAATCCCCTCTACCATTAGAACCCCTACCCGAATAACTTCTGCTTAATTCACGATTTGCACTTGTTTTTGA
>NW_010954718.1:0-213 GCF_000633955.1 Camelina sativa
GATCTCTTGTAGGAGCTATGAGCTAATGGAACAGACTCTGAAAGTGTACGTCTACGCGGAAGGGGACAGACCAATCTTCCATCAGCCAGAGGCAATGATGGAAGGGATTTACGCATCAGAAGGATGGTTTATGAAATTAATGGAGAGTAGCAATAGATTCTTGACGAAAGATCCCACCAAAGCTCATCTATTCTACTTGCCTTTCAGTTCCAG
>NW_010954719.1:0-213 GCF_000633955.1 Camelina sativa
GTTTTTGCAGATAACAGAGTACCCGAGGCTTAATCATCCGTCAGCCGCTGCATCAGCAGCTCTGGTAGAGTTAACAACTCGTCTTGATTTCTTCAAGGAAAGACGGTCACAGCTCATGGAACAGCTTCAGAACCTTGACCTTAACTACGGCGGTTCATCTTCACAAGATTTCATACACCGGCCATCTTCTCCACCTTGGAACTAACAACATGA
>NW_010954720.1:0-213 GCF_000633955.1 Camelina sativa
TTACCCGAGCGTAAACATATCGAGCTTGAGCGAGTCTAGGAAGATGAGCATGGACATGAGTAACATCCCGAGACCATTTGATATGAACATGCAGGTGTTTGATGGAAGATTGTTTGAAGGGAATGTCTTAGTTCCTCCTTTAAATTCTCAAGAGATTAGTACTCTTGGGATGAGCAGAGGAGGCTTTCCTCCTTTTGGCCTCCCTTTTCATCA
>NW_010954721.1:0-213 GCF_000633955.1 Camelina sativa
CAATAAACTTTGTAACTTATGAAATTTGCCCAAAAAAAATAAAAATTGAAATTGTGAAGCTTCTATGACCGCCTGCTAAAACCGTTGTGGTATTCTTTTATTGGAAATATACGTTGTTTGGCTATTCTTTAGAAACTTTTGATGCATCCACAAATCCACTGGAACGTACATATGTATCGTAAAAGCAACCACGTAATGAACAAATGATTAACC
>NW_010954722.1:0-213 GCF_000633955.1 Camelina sativa
CTGTCCAAAGAGCCGCGCGGTTTGGGAACTATACCATATGCTTCTCAGAAAACGCCACTGGGCTTTGGTTCATAACGCGGTTACTGCGTTTGGATACTTCTGTGCACGTACGAGCTGTAATCAGCTATGGAGATTCGTACCTGAAGATGCAGCTCTAGCCTTCGATATACCTTCTGGAAAAGAAGCAAAAACAGAGCGGTTCATGTCGGAATT
>NW_010954723.1:0-213 GCF_000633955.1 Camelina sativa
TAACCCTTGCTTTCTCGGTTTTAGCCTGTTTTGAGACAAAATGGGTAAAAGTGTTTTTTAAACTCTCCAAATCCATCTCGAACTCTTATAATTAGTCAGTTGCATTGGATTATGATACATTTTAACCCTATAAACAGTAACAAAGCTGGTTACCGGTTCTAAGCCTTATTTTCTCGGTTTTAGCTTGTTTTGGGACAAAATGGGTATAAGTGT
>NW_010954724.1:0-213 GCF_000633955.1 Camelina sativa
AATGTAAAACGAGCATTGAGATGAAAGACAAAGAGAGAGAGAGAGAGTTAAAAAAAAAAAAAGAAGGGAAGTACCCATTCAATGCACCACCTGAGAGCACACAAAATGAAAAAGTCTTTTTATCGGTCAAGTCTTGGCCTTGCTTCAACAGCTTGTAGCTATCAAGCATGGAGAGACCACGATTGAGGTTCCCTGCAGAAAAATGAAAAAACA
>NW_010954725.1:0-213 GCF_000633955.1 Camelina sativa
CGGTTGAACCGGAAGAAGAAGAAAGTTTCGTGGAAAGACGGGACTGTGGACAACGAGTTCATGCAGAAGAAGAGTTCCAAGAAATGTTGCATCTTTCACAAACAGAAGCCCTTCGATGAGGATGACAGCGAAGAAGAAGATAACCACCACCATCACCATGATCATGACCATGAACACTCTGAATCTGGTGAGGCCTCTTCTTCTAATGATTCT
>NW_010954726.1:0-213 GCF_000633955.1 Camelina sativa
TTTCTTTATTCACACACAGTACACAAACTGGGAAAGCTTTTCCATTACAGGAAACCCAGAATCTCAAAATCTTTCCCACTCACTTACAAAATTAGGAACGGCTTACACGTTCTAGCTAAGCCTTTCTTTCTTGCAAGTTATACGGTAAAAGAAAAGGCTATGGTCCAATGTAATTGTGCTTTTACATGTTTAATTTGCTGTGTTTACAAACAT
>NW_010954727.1:0-213 GCF_000633955.1 Camelina sativa
CGCCAACGTGTGAGACTTGATCGCATCTCTCCTCTCCTCAACTTCCCGAGATATCAGTCTACGAGCCCATATTTTGTGGAGAGCATCTCGTCCTCCTCTCCATATAGAAACAGAGCTCTCTCGTTTCATTGTTTCACACTTGCGACAAAACAAAAACTCTGAAACTGTAAAAGTCCAACTCTCTCTCACTCCTCTTTCTCTCACTAGAAACGT
>NW_010954728.1:0-213 GCF_000633955.1 Camelina sativa
CGAACTAGAATGCTCAGAATCAACACTAGTCCAAGTTTTCATTCCAACACTACCCTTATCGACGTCACTGTTCATCTGCATACACGCTTGCAGCGATGTCTGCTTCAGAGCCGTTCGACCACCCGTTGAGAAAGACTTGAAATTTGTAACTTCCGCGGGAAACCCAGAATTGCCCTTCATCGATTGAGACTTCAAAGCTCGATCTTGTTTCCG
>NW_010954729.1:0-213 GCF_000633955.1 Camelina sativa
TAAAGCTGCATATATATTTGATAGAAGCACGTAATTACCGCCACTTTTTGGTTCAAGCTGAAAGAGTTGCCTTGCAACTACCTCTGCTATCTCAGTATTCCCATGTAGACTACAACCACCCAAAAGCGAACCCCAAGCACTAGCATGAGCTTCAAAAGGCATGGATTTGATAAGCTCATAAGCCTCTTTAAGCTTTCCTGTCCGGCTAAGAAG
>NW_010954730.1:0-213 GCF_000633955.1 Camelina sativa
TAGTTGTGTTGCTGCTGCTGGTGAGGTGAAGAAGCAAGATGGTTTTGGGTTGAAGAAGAGTGGGAAGAAATGGTCTAAAGGCTGGAACTTTTGGGGTTTGATTCACAGGAAAACAGATACGTTGAAGAACGAAATGAAAACCGAGCAAAGTTTGAAACTTGGAGGAAATGCTATGGAGGGTTCTCTTGCTGAGTCTCTGTTGAAGCTTAGGAG
>NW_010954731.1:0-213 GCF_000633955.1 Camelina sativa
AAAAGGGTGAATTACTCAAATGTTACTCATTTTAGGTAATATTACCATAATCTACAAAAAAAACTTTTTTATTACTAGAATTTTTTGGGTATTTTCAAAATACCCAGCGTGCCCCTGTTTTATGTTACAGGAAAAAATGTAATTACAAAAATGCCATTGTCACGTTAGACGCCACGTCAGAAATCACTGACGTGTAACCATAACTCAGCCGTA
>NW_010954732.1:0-213 GCF_000633955.1 Camelina sativa
CTCTTTCCTCTCTTTCTTCCTTTGAGCAGGCTGGTTCAACAGAATTGTACTGACATCCTTGGTAAGCAGTGCTCCTTCTTCAGGGCTCAAACTATTGGATACCATTCTCTTCACATACCGCTTAAGTCCAGGAGAAATCTTGACTGCATCAACTAAAGGCATTTTTATCATCACCTTATCCATCATAGCCTTGCATCTAGCTTCCTCAAGCTC
>NW_010954733.1:0-213 GCF_000633955.1 Camelina sativa
TTTTTTTTTTTTTTTTTTTTTTTTTTTTTTGATAAACATATGATTCATTCCATTAAAATAGAACACACCATACAATAAAGAGTTCAAGGTTTAAAGAACAATGAAGTAAGGCAATCCCCAAAGCCAATACAACAAAGAGATAAAGATAGATAAGGGTCATCGAAACTGTAGACTTGAGAGCTATGAACCAACTCCTTGCAAGGGTTTTGGAAC
>NW_010954734.1:0-213 GCF_000633955.1 Camelina sativa
CAACTACCATTTTGTTTACATTAAGATAAGTCAGATAAAAATAATTTGTGCCAGTTCTAATCTCTATAAACGGATTTCTCTGAACAGATTCATGGAAACAGGTTATGAACACATATAGATTAAAGTACACTTACAATGGAAGGCAGTATTGAAAGTTTGAAACTATTCCTAAGAACCAAAAGCCACTCTTTGCACAAAATCTGGACGTCTTTT
>NW_010954735.1:0-213 GCF_000633955.1 Camelina sativa
TTCTCGCAGAACCAGATCACCTTCGTTGAAACGCCGTTGACGAACAGCTTTATTGTAGTATCGAGCCGCTGCATCCTAGTAGTGTTGCATCCGAACTAGAGCTTTGTCGCGCAATTCTTCGGTAAGATCGTTGTGATCGATCAGCATCTCATCGTTAAGTTTGGGATTATCAACCATCATAGTGCGACGAAGTGTCGGGACTCCTGCTTCAGC
>NW_010954736.1:0-213 GCF_000633955.1 Camelina sativa
CTCCTTCCCCAATCCAAGCTAATCTTTGCTATATGCATCAATGAACCAGAGTTTGGCTCTATTCCGAAAAGGTGTTCTTTAAAGCATTCTTGGTACTCATCTGCCAAATGCAGATTCAATTCACCAAGTTCAACATGAACTGATGTGCCCAGACTTGAGATGTTATTTGCAAACACATGTGAAGACTGCGAACAAAACTGCATATAAAAACAC
>NW_010954737.1:0-213 GCF_000633955.1 Camelina sativa
AGAAAGCTTCTATCCGAAGTTGCGTCTTTGTGGAGAAAAAGAAAAAAAGTCAAATTGTCAGATTCTGTTCATATTATCAATCATATGCATATTGAAGATAAGAGATCAAATGTAGATGAAGACCTCGCGCTTTTCATACTCCTTCAAAACTGGTAGTAGTAGATCATCTGTTTTCTTGCCGTTCCAACCAAACTTTTCCCAGCATAGCCTTCA
>NW_010954738.1:0-213 GCF_000633955.1 Camelina sativa
ACCACATCTCCATAGGCTGCGGTCATGGCCACCTCATCTCCCTGCTTCGATGACCCGGCTCCCTTGTCATTACCCGCTTCCTTTGAGAGGTTGGCTTTGAACTTGGCCGGTTTGAGATGAGGATGCAGAACCCAGCACTTGTCTTTCAGGTGACCCCGCTTCTTGTAGTGGTCGCATATCCACACCTTCCTCTCCTCTTGCTTGTACACTCCT
>NW_010954739.1:0-213 GCF_000633955.1 Camelina sativa
CTTGTTGTGTGTTTAGGAGTTTGAGAATTGTATCAAGTGGAATGAAGTGAAATCACTTTCTGAGACGCCAGTGCTACCAATGGTGTTGTCAGAATGGAAAACGTGGAAGCATGACATTGCGAAATGGTTCTCAATATCTCGCCGTAGTGTTGGCGAGATAGCACAGCAGAATGGTGAAAGCGTGTTTAACTCGGATGTCCAGGCTAGCCGTAA
>NW_010954740.1:0-213 GCF_000633955.1 Camelina sativa
GATGTTTCTCCTTTTCCACACGGTTCTCTTCCACTTCATGACACCTGTAGTAAAAGAAAGCTTGTGAGATGCAGTCAAAGAATGTATATACACCTCCCAGGCACAGCTATCAGATCTAACCTACCAAACTCAGAATACGACAAGTGCATAAAAGATAACACTGGCTCCCATTATAAAACTAGACACCCCCTCCAGCACACGTACTGGAATTTG
>NW_010954741.1:0-213 GCF_000633955.1 Camelina sativa
ATGTTGTAAATTAGTGTTATTGATAGGAAATTTGTAACATCTCTAAAATGTTTTTGACCTTCGATTGATTTTCCATTTTTTTTCCTTTACAAACTTCACTGTATCTTTAGCAGCTGTCATTTCAGTAACATTAACGAACTTCCATGTGAAAACCAACCAAAATTAGTAGTAATAATTTGGGTTGACTTTGTAGAGATCTTGGCTCAATTATAT
>NW_010954742.1:0-213 GCF_000633955.1 Camelina sativa
TAGTTTTGACAGCTAAAAACCGACTCAATCTTTTTTTCCCACTCTAGATATGCATCTGGGTCGTTCCTCCCTTGGAAGGTAGGAATCTTTGACTTCAGACTACCCATGTTATCATCCAGTAGTCCTCTTGCTTCTCTAGCACTTCTTGGTCTCATGTGGCTCCCTTTTGATGATTGACTACTGTAATAATCATCAGCCCTTGCTATTGTAGGT
>NW_010954743.1:0-213 GCF_000633955.1 Camelina sativa
TCACCTTTAGGGAAAATTGCTCGGCGGCTGCACCATGATTTTCCAGAAAACACACATCCATAACTTAAAGGCTCTACATTGCAATTGATTCTCCTCACGACCTTTGCAATACGGGGACCCTTTTGGCGAATGAACCCATCTGGACTATTGTTTTGCGAACAAGATGGTGTACCTGAATTACTTCTTGCCCCATCAACCACATCCAATATCACC
>NW_010954744.1:0-213 GCF_000633955.1 Camelina sativa
CAACGTATATTGTTTGTAAACCAACCACAAAACAGTACCATACTATACCAAACCCGGAAACCGGATGTTTACGGACAATTGTAACCGGCTTAGTCGTCATTGGAGCAAATCCTTTTCGATATAAGATTGTCAAACTATCTCAGCAAAATAAGATAACGTTTTCAGAAAATGATAATTGCTACACACTCATATGCGAAGTTTTCGATTCTGATT
>NW_010954745.1:0-213 GCF_000633955.1 Camelina sativa
CTTCAAGTTCACATTCAAAAGAAAGACAAAAAAGTAAAAGATTGAGGGGATTTGATCCTCTATAGTTACTTTAGTCACATATACACTTTTGCTTTTTTCCTTTTTTAGTCTCGAATCCCCAAATCCAAAGCAGACCCACATCAAAGTTTTGAATTCTCTTTACCAGGGTTCACATATAATTGACTCATTGACAGTAGATAGTGACAAAAAGTG
>NW_010954746.1:0-213 GCF_000633955.1 Camelina sativa
TTATTCAGAGGAACCAGCTTCTGCAATCTATATGCACAAGACAAGATAATGAATCAGTAAAACATCGTCAACGAAAGGAAAAATACCTAACACATGGAACCAGAGCTCCCCTGCGACAAAGACATCAATCTCAATACTGCAACTGAAAGAGAGTAGAACCAAATCATCAAGGAGAGATATACAAATAATAGATTCGCAAACAGAAGGAGTATC
>NW_010954747.1:0-213 GCF_000633955.1 Camelina sativa
AGACCTCCATGAGCATCAATATTGCGTAACAACATGACTGGACAACCGATTTTCAAACGAAGAGCATGGTTTGGCACTTCTGAAATCCTAACTGAGTTTAGGAAATCAGGGCTATATGCAGGATTGTGTTTATTCCTTTTATCTGCAGGATCAATACTATCTGAAATTAAGTAAACCCTTTCCTCACCTGTAACAAAATCAACAATAGAAACA
>NW_010954748.1:0-213 GCF_000633955.1 Camelina sativa
ATTCTGAATAAGCCTTTCTCTTGGGTTAAAAAGGAGTCGGCAGATATATAAACATACAGTTTTTTCCGCGTATGTAATATGCACAAACCAGACGCAGGAATAGACGAAGAATTTGGATATGATCTTTCAGATCTCACTCATTCTTGGTTACTTCTTATCGGTCGTCACTCCAACAACAACATTGCTCACCTACAATTTGTGTTTGCAGTCACT
>NW_010954749.1:0-213 GCF_000633955.1 Camelina sativa
ACAGCCCTGCTGATCTCTACAAAACACAAACATTCAGAGTGCGTAAAAGTGCTCTCCCTTGCTGGTGCTTCGTTTTAGTGAACAAGATTGGTCATTCTGTTGTTTCGGTCGTCAAACAAGTGGTCTCTGGGATTAGAAAGAGTACTTCTTGAACTGATCCGGTTCAGTGTGGTTCCATATTCAAGCAACGCTTCAGTATTCTCGCCTTTGCTA
>NW_010954750.1:0-213 GCF_000633955.1 Camelina sativa
AACACATTTACCAAATCTATTCACGCGAAGATGTATTGGCTGATTTTATTTTTCATTTCTTACATTTTATTATTCCTTAACTTATATTAGCTTTTATTTAACTTCTAGAAAATGTATGGCTTGAAAATCAATCTAACTTTGATTTGGTAAAGTTTATGTACTCCGCTCTAGTTCTTCCCTGTATATTCAAAAACATGTGAAAATTATAGATTT
>NW_010954751.1:0-213 GCF_000633955.1 Camelina sativa
TTTGATATTATTTTACCATTATTTGATTATTGAAACCGCCTACTTTGATTTTTATACTTCATCTTTCATATTTAGTAAGATACTTTAGAAATTTCAATTTATTATAGTTTTTCAAATTTCTATGTGTAATGTATAATTTAATTTTGTTTGATGTTTTACGACTGTGTAAAATTTACAATATTTTTTCTATTGGTTGACTTAGTTTTATTTATA
>NW_010954752.1:0-213 GCF_000633955.1 Camelina sativa
TGTGACTTAATCTTATATAGTTACTAGTTACTACATTACTACATATACAAGATGATCACTATATGCAGAGGCACCAGAGAAGATTGAAGCCGGTGACAAGTTCAAATGCGTGGTTGAGTACGGCGGAGACGTGGGTCCCACGTTCTGTAACCCTAAATTCTTCCCAACGCTGTGCCGTCAAAACTGCCGGAGCTTCAAAGGTGCGAAAGGTGG
>NW_010954753.1:0-213 GCF_000633955.1 Camelina sativa
TGAACCCATCTTCAAACACATTCATACCAAAGGCAAACCAACAAAAACAAAAACAAGTAAACAAGTGACTATCATCATTGTCTATATGACTAAGCAGTTGCACCAAGTGACTATTATTTGTAACTTTGCTATCTATCCAAGACAAGACAAGTATGAGTGTTTCCAGATTAAAACAAGACAAGTTAGCAAATTATTAGTAATCTACCATCCAAT
>NW_010954754.1:0-213 GCF_000633955.1 Camelina sativa
TCTTCCGGTACAAAAGTAGCCGTAAGTTGAGCCATATCCCAGGAATTGGAATTCCTGTTAATAAATTTTGTAACTCTGAGCAAGGGATCAAAAGGTAACCCTGTGCTTAGTGCTGGTCTCGGGGATTGAGCAGGTATCCATGGGTCAGTCCATACAGAGATGGAATCACCAGATCCTACCCGTTTAATAAGTCCTTTATTAACCAGAGAGCGA
>NW_010954755.1:0-213 GCF_000633955.1 Camelina sativa
GTCACGGGCATCAACTAAGCTCTCAGTAACATCACTAGCTTGGACTTCCATCACTTTAGCTTCGTTTTCTTGACTTGCAACAACCGCAACTCCACTATCAACAGAAGCAGCAGATCCAGCAACAACAGAATCTCCATTCGAAGAAGAAACTTCTTCCTGCTGCAGAAACTCACTACTTGCACTGTTAGCTCTCCTCGACTTGATAATAGCAGC
>NW_010954756.1:0-213 GCF_000633955.1 Camelina sativa
TTTATTAACTTGTTTAAAGAATGTCAAAAGTTTTCAATCGCACAAGTCATTAATCGACAACTATAAATGACCTGTAACATTTGAAAAGAAACCATGCAATAAATTGAGTCTGTTCCTCTAAATTGTTGAGCCATTCATTCTTATCCCTAAAAAACTCAGCTTTTCCAAGATTTTGTTGAACATCAATCACTGATTTGATGATCTTCAGAATAA
>NW_010954757.1:0-213 GCF_000633955.1 Camelina sativa
TTTTTGGGGTTACAGATTATTTAGTTACATACAAGGAAAAAACAAGGATAAGGTGAAGATGAACATGACAGCACCGGTGATCACACAACAAGCAACGCCAGGACAATCAGTCTACACCGTCTCCTTCTACATCCCCAAAAAGAACCAACAGAACCCACCTCAGGCTGATGACCTCCACGTTCAGCCATGGAAACCAACCTACGTAGCCGTGAG
>NW_010954758.1:0-213 GCF_000633955.1 Camelina sativa
TTTCCCAAATAAATTAATTAGATGTAGTTTAATAATTAAATCAGACCAACAATCTAATAATTTATAACACCGTAATTTAGTCCACGATCACATGCTTCCGATTTAATACCAATTCCTAAACCAGCCATAATACACGATTCACCAATATTTAATTAACCATCGTCACCGTCAACGTACGTAACCATGCATGAAACCACAAATCAACTCATGCAC
>NW_010954759.1:0-213 GCF_000633955.1 Camelina sativa
ACGTAAACAAAGATCGCCGGAGCAGCCAAATGTAAGAGAAACTTCATCTCGATCATCATCGCCAGATAAATCCTTCGAAAATACGGTAACTCTCGATCCGTCAACACAGTCTCGAGACGATAATCAACGAACGATTTCGATGATTCGATCAGTGGACGGTGGAGGTTTTCTAACGATTCTGAATTCATCTTTTTCAAGAATCTTCGAGAAAAA
>NW_010954760.1:0-213 GCF_000633955.1 Camelina sativa
CAAAAGACGGGCTTTAACACGACTTAGACGAGTTACAAAAGTAGGTGAGGATAATAGACGAGCTGTTGTCTCGCCGATTCTCCGAGCGATTGGTTCCAAATCCGTTGACTTCTGCTTGGACGAGCTGAGGTTCTTGTACTTACTGTATTACCTTTCTTCCTTTTTCTCTGACCCCCTTTTTACGCAGGCCGTACGTCTGTATTTATAGAGAGT
>NW_010954761.1:0-213 GCF_000633955.1 Camelina sativa
CACTAACATTTCTCCAATTTGTTCAACAGTAGATTTTATAACTCTAGACTTAAACAAATACAGACACACACAACACCAGAAAACAACAATTCCAAAGTTCTAAACACACATATACTCTTACTGAATCATAACAAAGCTTTAGCCTTTAGAACCATAATTCTCAGAACCATAATTCTCAATTCACTACTGCTAAAAGAATGAAACTTTGGACAA
>NW_010954762.1:0-213 GCF_000633955.1 Camelina sativa
CTATGTGACGAGGGGTTAACAGTATCATTCACCAAAGTTGACTGCAAAGCTACTGATGAGGAGAAGGAGGTAGTTCTAAGAGGGACTCGATCTGGAAACAATTGTTATATGTGGAATGGCAACTCAAATGTTTGTTATTCAGCAAAAGATGATCTTAATTTGTGGTATCAAAGGCTTGGGCATATGAATGTCAGAAACTTATCTACGCTGGTC
>NW_010954763.1:0-213 GCF_000633955.1 Camelina sativa
ACTCCTTGGGATTTTTCGTAAGCTACCTCCAAGTGACTTCTCCTTCATCTCCTTGCTTATCTGCAAATCTCTCAAATCTCGGAGTCCCTCTGTGTGAAACTTGCTGCTAAAGAAAGCTAATAAAACCAGAAACAGAGCTACTGAGATCGATCTTGATGGATGTAATCTCTTCATTTGTGAATTATTATTCTTTGTTTCTTGAAAAAACTTTTG
>NW_010954764.1:0-213 GCF_000633955.1 Camelina sativa
AACACTAAAGAACTATTAACAAAATGGTGATACGTTTGCGTGTGCCTTAAGATATATAAAATTTTCACCCAATAAAGAGAACCCTATAATTGAAAATAGCGTTTAAGACAAGGAAATGAAAGCTTGAGCAGTTCTAGCAACTTTGATAAAGACATCTGTAAATCTTAGAGAAAAGCGTTGTTTGTCTTATTGATATGTAAAGAGTATATATAG
>NW_010954765.1:0-213 GCF_000633955.1 Camelina sativa
GCAAAATTTCACAAGATTACAGCACTTCGACAGGCAGATGGAACAACCCTTGAGCCATCCATCTACGCCATTTCATGGTAACGCGAGATCTTCCAACTTGCAGAACTTTGGACCACCATCGTCTCATCAGATGAGGCCGAGGAACTTCCCTGGAGCTCAATTCCTGCAGCATTCTACTCATTTCCCTCCAAGACCAGTCTTTCATCATGATAA
>NW_010954766.1:0-213 GCF_000633955.1 Camelina sativa
CAGAAACTGATTCTTCAATGACGGTTGGGGATTACACCAAACCCTCAACATATTCTTCTTTCAATCTAAGAGGTCTCCTGACAGTCAATTTCGATGACATAAAGATTTTACTTTCTATCCTGCATTTTTTTGCCACGGTGAGAAACTTCTTATGTATATCAATGTGATGACGTACACAAATTTTGAAAAAGAGTTTTAGTATGTTACCAAAAT
>NW_010954767.1:0-213 GCF_000633955.1 Camelina sativa
TCAACGTGTGCTTTGCGGCGTTCTGCACGAATGTTTTTGCGTTTCTTTTGCTGAAGACTTTCCAGCCAATGCTCGAAATCTTCAAAACCAAGGCCTGTGTCTGGGTGCTTGTTTTCCCAGTGAAATTGAACCACATGGCGAGGCATGAAATTCAGACTGGACGATTCACCCTGTAAAAGGGCTTCATCTCGCTCTGTGAGAAACAGGCAGTGC
>NW_010954768.1:0-213 GCF_000633955.1 Camelina sativa
ATGCCAAAGGATGTTGCATGATAACGTAAAGTCTCACTTCCTGCCATGGCATCCAACTGATCTTCAGTAAGGTTCTCAGTGTATTGTACATTTGCCATCTGCTGGACCAGTTCCTACAATCATTATAAACTACAGTCAGCCCCATTAGTCTGAATAAGCTGACTCATAAGAATTTGGCAATAAAACCAAAAGGGTACCTGAAGAAGAACAAGC
>NW_010954769.1:0-213 GCF_000633955.1 Camelina sativa
AAACGATTGAGGACTTAAAATCTCACTTAGCAACTGCCCAGGCGGATGGCTCTGTTTCTGTGGAGGTTATTTTGGAATTGAATTGGAAGCTGCGTGAAGCCTATCGGGATGAAGAGATCTACTGGTACCAGAAAAGCTGGAGTAGGTGGATGCGTTTCGGGAATCAAAATACAAGTTACTTTCATGCCCAGACTAAATTAAGAAGAGCTAAAA
>NW_010954770.1:0-213 GCF_000633955.1 Camelina sativa
ATCCCAATGGTTTTTTGTTTCTTGGAATTGTAGAAAACCATTAACATCAAACGAGTAATCAGGAACGTCAGAACTACTTGTAATAGTGTTACTGTAGTAACTCTCTTTTTCATCCTCGGTGCTGCAAGTGCTACTGTTGATGTAAGTTGTGGAGCTTGAGTTTAATGGAGTTGGGCTCGAAGAAGGTGTGGTCAAGACCGAAGCAAAGTCGGA
>NW_010954771.1:0-213 GCF_000633955.1 Camelina sativa
AAATCACTATCTGAATTCGGCTCCGAAAATTCCGGATTCCGGATATCTTTAAGAAACCGGATATCAGCGGATATCCGGATCCGATCTAAACTTTTTTTTTCATTGATTTCGCCATGTCTTTTTCTCTCTTTCAACTCCTTTATTCTAGATCCACTCTCATTCTCTTTGTCTTTTCCTGTTATTTACCCTCATCTCTCTTTCTCGTTAGATCTC
>NW_010954772.1:0-213 GCF_000633955.1 Camelina sativa
TACTCATCCTGTAATCATCAAACAACGAGGAATCGCGCAATATGAAACTCATGATCCCACAGTAATAATCTGACTAAAGTTTTGAGAAGCCATTGACCTCTAAATCATGACTTTACCTGACAGATGCTGCATTTTCTGTCAGCAAGAGTATGTGATATGGAAGGTTTGATTTTCCCAAGACAACGATGTATCTCGCTTTCTTTAAGTCCAGTA
>NW_010954773.1:0-213 GCF_000633955.1 Camelina sativa
GAAGCAGTAAACAGCTTTTTTACTGTTTCTAGGGTCAAAATATGTAAAATCCACTGCATTGGACTAATTATAAGTTTTTAGGATGAATTTGGAGTTTTTAGACAACACATATACCCATTTTGTCCCGAAACAGGCTAAAACCGAAAAAACATTGATTCGAAACAGAAAACAGATTTTTTACTGTTTCTAGGGTCAGAATGTGTGACAATCCAA
>NW_010954774.1:0-213 GCF_000633955.1 Camelina sativa
CAAACATGGCGAATGAAGCTGAATCATCTGATTCGTAAGTACTTGTTGATTACTACTTTTTTCATCAATCAATATAATCATCTTAAGATTTCATTAACTCTTCGTGTTGTGTTTTTTTCTGATTTTTTTTTTTGGTTTTGAATTATATATCAGTAAGGGGACGAAAAAGGATTTTAGCACAGCGATTCTGGAGAGAAAGAAGGCGGCGAATCG
>NW_010954775.1:0-213 GCF_000633955.1 Camelina sativa
ATGAAGACAATGATTAAATAACTAATCAGCACAAAAACTAAATAACTGATCAGCAAAAAATAATATATAGCCAATAATGCACCTTCTCATCTTCCCACAGTTGTTTGATGTGGCTATAACGCAGATTAAGATCGACAAGTTCCTCTGGATTGAAATCTAATGGCAGGCAACCGTATGGATAGCCCTGCCAGTGAAGGTACACAAGCTCATCTG
>NW_010954776.1:0-213 GCF_000633955.1 Camelina sativa
ACGAACTGCACGACGCGAAATCACGAACCTCCGTCTCAATACAACTCGAAACCGCCTCACATTCACCCAAACACCTCGGAAACCTATAAGAAACATGAAAACAACAAACCCAAGCAACCAAACACCACAAGCAACAAGCAAATCACTCAAACACAAGAGATCCCATGCTTAGATCAACCATAGTCAAGCACTCACCTCAAATACAGGAAGATT
>NW_010954777.1:0-213 GCF_000633955.1 Camelina sativa
ACAATTTGACTGAGTTCCTAATGAAAAACCCAGGGAATATTCCTAATTTCTTAGCATCATATTTTTTTTTGTTCTGAAATAGGCACATCTTTATAAATCACAGCAATTCATGGAGATAAGCAAATGTCACTCAATTACCTGCAGCGCCAGTCCCCAGTTGTTTAAGGCCTGCAGAAATTGATAGTTTAAATCATATCTCAGATAATCAAAAGA
>NW_010954778.1:0-213 GCF_000633955.1 Camelina sativa
TATCTTGTTTAGTAGGGTGTGAAGCGTGTCTTGAAGTCTGTATGTGGTACAGGAAAAGAGCTTCAGCAGATTGTCCTTGACCATCTTCAGGTTTAGTATTCGTCTCATTCCTGGAAATAGAGTTGGAATTGTTAGACGAAGTATCATTTGTTTATCCTGCCAATACGTTTTTATATAGAAAGTTTTGTCACGAATAAGCTTTCATTTCCAGCC
>NW_010954779.1:0-213 GCF_000633955.1 Camelina sativa
TGTTTGATCTGACAGGCCCACTTCATTGACCAACCGAAGGCAACTGTCATGGTCTGAAACAGCCAATGAGGTACCGCGCGGTGCCTCCGACTTGACCTCTTGATAGAGTTGCAGTGCTTTGGTGATTTGGTTTTCTTGACCACTCAGGCTTTTACCCAACAGGCAGATGCGAGCGCTTACACGGCATGCGTTGTCGCTCAATTCCAGAAGCTC
>NW_010954780.1:0-213 GCF_000633955.1 Camelina sativa
ATCACTCCAGCTATACTTTCTGAGAAATGGTGGATGATGGGAGCCTTAGTGATCGAGTCCAGGCGTGTTAATTCACGGGAAGAAGCGAGGTAATAGTTCTGAAGATCAAAAGCAAAGTGACTTTTAAGAACATTATACATTCTAAAGAAAAAAAAAACATCAGAAAATGGAATCAAAAGAGATGCCTACCCGGTACCAGATGTTAAGCCATCC
>NW_010954781.1:0-213 GCF_000633955.1 Camelina sativa
CCCTGTCCCGAGTAAAGCATCAAAACTTGGTGGCATACTACCAAATTTAGCGGATACTGTTGAGAAAGAACACAAAAGACTGCTTGCTCGGAAATCAATCATTGAAAAGAGGAAGGAAGATCAAGAGCGTCAGCAACTAGAAATGGTAGTGAACTTCTCCTTGGTCGTTTTGACACCTCTCCTTTTACTCTGTGCCGGTTTATAACAGTCTTT
>NW_010954782.1:0-213 GCF_000633955.1 Camelina sativa
TTTGAGGTTCGACATTTTTCCTATCCACATATTCTTGGTAAAAACCTTAGAAGAATTGCTCCATGGGTTTTATTATCTTCAAACATATGGCATTAATTAACCTTCCATATTTGATGGGAGACGAAATTAGGAAGGGTGGCCTCTTAGATATTCAAACGCTTCTCTGATGAGTGATGAGGTAAGATAACAAATATGACTCTTACTTTCTATGAC
>NW_010954783.1:0-213 GCF_000633955.1 Camelina sativa
GTGGTACTTACTCGGCTATCTCAAGATTAGCCAGTCAAATGACATGACTAACTGCAACATCGATCGTGGTTTATTCAGGGTTTTTTTTTGGTTTTAGAAAACATATAGAGACGAAACCAAAAGATAGTCCCACCGTTTGGATTTAAAATTTGTCACAAAATGTATCATTCATATGTATCATGGTTTTCATTTAGCAGAAACTCAATATACATT
>NW_010954784.1:0-213 GCF_000633955.1 Camelina sativa
TCCAATGCAACTGACTAATTATAAGAGTTTAAGATGGATTTGGAGAGGTTAAGACCATTATGTCCCAAAATAGACTAAAACATAGAAAACAGGCTAAAAGCGAGAAAACATAGCTTAGAAACTATAAACAGATTTGTTAGTGTTTCTAAAGTTAAAACGCATCTCGATCCAATGCAACTAACAAATTATAAGAGTTTGAGATGGATTTGGAGA
>NW_010954785.1:0-213 GCF_000633955.1 Camelina sativa
CGGTTGGCAAAACGGTCACTGGCTGCGTTCATTTCAGACCGTGCCCAAGGTGACAACCACACCGAACAGATGAGCGCCAACAGGGTCAGCGGCAGTGCAAAGCGCAGCACGGGTCGAACCATGGAAGACAATGACACACCCGAGGCGAACCAGGCTGTCATCTCTTGTTCTTTGAAGGCGCGAGAGACCACCCCCATGACAGAGATGAACACC
>NW_010954786.1:0-213 GCF_000633955.1 Camelina sativa
AAACTGTGTGAAGTTTCAAGGAGCTGTTGTAGAGCTTTTAAATATGGATGGTGATGATGATGACAAAACTTGTGGTAAAAAAACATCTAGTGGTGTGACTTTGATCATGACAGGCGAAGGAGGTGGCTTTTCAGGGTGTTTGAATTTTAGTATACCCTGGAAGAACGGTTCTTTAGATATTCGCAAGGTGGATGCTGATATTTGTATTGATCC
>NW_010954787.1:0-213 GCF_000633955.1 Camelina sativa
TGGATTTAGCACAAAATGAGTGATGATGCGGAGGTGAATGGAGAATAATAGTAGATGTGTTGTTCTTTTAATCTATAAACAACTGTATAAAGTATTATTGTGTAGGTTGTCCTTTTCTTTTTTTCTTCAGGGTTCAAATCTTTAGATTTGTTAATTGTAAGATTTATTATTATCATTTTTGGGTTGTCTTTGAATGCACTTTACTAACTCAAA
>NW_010954788.1:0-213 GCF_000633955.1 Camelina sativa
AGACCCGTTCTTGATACTATCTCTGCTGTTTATCTGTTTACAAATGGCAATCCTTGTCTTCCCCATAGCTGAATCGCGCATGAGAGCGTTATGGGCCTCTTATGTTCCCAATCTGAACCTGGAAAGATTTAGAGAGGTAAGCCAACTGTTCAGCCGTGGTCTTCATATGGTCGATGTGAGGAGGTTATGGTTGAAACTTAGACTCATCAAAAC
>NW_010954789.1:0-213 GCF_000633955.1 Camelina sativa
CACTGGCTGGCAAAGAAGAAGCACAAACCAAAACCCCAAGTTCTTGCCTCTGGAGATACTTTATCTGTAAAAGATACCAAAAAAAATCTAAGTGCATCAAAAACTGAAGACAGTAGTGTTGCAAGTGATCCGGTGTATCCTCCGTTCGAGTTTTCTTCTGTCTCTCCTCCTTCCATCATAACCGAGGGTTCTCAAGGAGGACCATGGAGGAAG
>NW_010954790.1:0-213 GCF_000633955.1 Camelina sativa
TTTTTCAAGCATTGAAGATTATTGCAAAGAAGCTCATTCAAGCTCTGTTCAGTTTGATGCATCTAAGAATGATCTGGAATCATTAACACATTATGGTCAGATGGATATGGAGATTTATGCCATTGATAAAGCAACCGAAGAACTAGAGATTCAGAAAAAAAATTAGTAGAAGCGTCCCTTTTCACCTTCATACGCCTGAAGCAATATTCAAAG
>NW_010954791.1:0-213 GCF_000633955.1 Camelina sativa
AGGGACAGGAAGGACCCGAGAGAGAAGACCGGGAGATGGCCGATGGTACCATGTACCATGTACCATGTACAATGTACCATGTACCATGTACCAGGTACCGTGTACCGTGTATTATACGAGACGTACGTACGAACGGACTGACGCACCAGACGATTGCCGAGAGGACCGTTAGTGTCCAAGGAACCGTGAGAATTGTCCGAGTATGACCGATAG
>NW_010954792.1:0-213 GCF_000633955.1 Camelina sativa
ATAGCACCAATTGGTTATTTTCGCTGTCTCTCGTTTCTCGTCTAGTAGATCAAGTTCGAGACACATCAGCTTCTCGTTCTCCTGCAAGTTAGGGTGTTCGGTTCGTGCCGTTTTTACGCCTACTTCACAGGGTATTACCGCTTCCATTCCATACACGAGTGAAAACGGTGTTTCACCGGTCGATGATTTAGTAGTGGTACGATAAGCCCACAA
>NW_010954793.1:0-213 GCF_000633955.1 Camelina sativa
CAGAAGCTGATCGTTCACACTCTTTGGTGAACCAGGATGGTTTAAGTCACTACAACATGAATGGAATTGCAGAGGTAGTTTCCGTCACCTTGTTGTCTGATGTCAGTAGAAGCTTTGACATGTTGGTGGGTTGGGATAACACCATACTATTTTGAAATTGTTTCAGGTATTGTTGGCCCTGGAAAGGATTGAACATGATGAAGAACTTACATA
>NW_010954794.1:0-213 GCF_000633955.1 Camelina sativa
AGAGTTTTGTTGAGGTGTATATGCACATGAAAATTGATGTATCATCCCTTGTTCTTTAACTATTTCATGAAAAACTAGCTCAGGTGCATTATCTGATCTTATTGTTTTGATTTTAGAATCATATTGAGTAGAAATCATTTTGATAAAAACTGGAAAAATAGTAGAAACATCACTTTTATTGCCCATCATATAGATCCAGGTTACACGCGTACA
>NW_010954795.1:0-213 GCF_000633955.1 Camelina sativa
CTTGTCTCATTGTTTACTCTCTTATACTCTTCTCTTCTTCTTTTGTCTTCATCTTCACTGATATATCTCTCATTTGTTCTCCCTACTCAAACCATCATCATACCTCTTCCCCGATGTTGTGATGCTGCCCTTCCTTTTGACAGCAGGAGCAGCGACTCTTGATTTCAGAAATGCTTGACTTGAGTTGCTTTGCATCGTTAAGACTAAGATCCT
>NW_010954796.1:0-213 GCF_000633955.1 Camelina sativa
CACTCCCGCTACTCCCACTCCCACCACTCCTACTCCTTCAACTTCAGACAGTCCGAGTGGAAAAACCTCTGAAAAAGGAAGCGAGAGTTCTAGCGGAGGTGCTTCAACAAAGGAAGAATCCAACAGTCAAAGTGGAACTCCCACTGGCACCCCTTCTGGTTCGACTCCTACTGATAGTGAAACCTCTGCTCAAGGAAGTGCTACTTCTCAAAA
>NW_010954797.1:0-213 GCF_000633955.1 Camelina sativa
GCACATTCGCCGTGGCCCAAGTTACGTGGGTCCTTTGGGCCTGCTGCAGCCGATTGCTGACGCAGTCAAAATGATGTTCAAGGAAATTATTGTTCCCTTGAACGCCAACAAAGGCCTTTTCATCATTGCGCCGATCATGACCATCATGCCTGCATTGGCTGCATGGGCAGTGGTGCCATTCGGGCCTGAAACAGTGCTTTCCAATGTGAACGC
>NW_010954798.1:0-213 GCF_000633955.1 Camelina sativa
CGTCTGATAGATCCCTGTCTCAGTGTACGATCCAGATTGGTTGCTGGCTTCAGTTCCTTCAGTGGTGAAGAAAACATAGTTTTTACCAGAGGTCATATCTCCGACGAAAGTGCGACCACCATAAGTGACATTAGAATGCGACCCACAGTTGACGTAAAACTTCTCAGGACGAGAATATGTAGATGAAGCAAAAAGAGTGAGGTGAGGAAGAAG
>NW_010954799.1:0-213 GCF_000633955.1 Camelina sativa
AAAAAAAAAAAAAAACATCTCACCATTAACATTTGTCTGTTGCAAAGCTCTAAAGACAAAAAGACAAGATTAGCTTACTTGTGATCCTCTGCAGATTCCTAAGTAAGGAATGTTCTGTTCAAGACAAAGCTTAGCAAGACCTAACTCAATAGAATCTTTCTCTTTATCAATAGATGTATCACTCGCATGTGTTTCCCTAATCTCTTGAAGCTC
>NW_010954800.1:0-213 GCF_000633955.1 Camelina sativa
GAGGTATTAAACAAGGCAAAACCTACATTTGATCACTTAAGAGTGTTCGGGTGTGTTTGTTATGTGTTGCGACCAGGTGAACAACGAGACAAGCTCGATGCAAAAAGTGTTAAAAGCATGTTTATTGGATACTCCACTACACAAAAAGGGTATAAGTGTTATGATTCGGACATGCAGAGAGTCCTTGTGTCTCGTGATGTCAAATTTGTCGAG
>NW_010954801.1:0-213 GCF_000633955.1 Camelina sativa
CTTCCTCCATGGTCCTCCTTGAGAACCCTCGGTTATGATGGAAGGAGAGGAGACAGAAGAAAACTCGAACGGAGGATACACCGGATCACTTGCAGCACTACTGTCTTCAGTTTTTGATGCACTTATATTTTTTTTGGTATCTTTTACAGATAAAGTATCTCCAGAAGCAAGAACTTGGGGTTTTGGTTTGTGCTTCTTCTTTGCCAGCCAGTG
>NW_010954802.1:0-213 GCF_000633955.1 Camelina sativa
GGCTCGCAGGCGGTGGTTAGCCTTGTACTAGAAAGGGAACTCAAGAATGAACCTGTTTCTTTAGTCGCTGAAGAGGTGCCCAAAACTAATGCAAAAAAAAAAAAAACATTGCAGGTTCTTTTTTCTTGAATGAAGTTATAAGCTGATTTTGTTTATATAATTTATGTGTGTGTAGGATTCTGGTGAGCTAAGGAAGATTGCTGCTGAGAATGT
>NW_010954803.1:0-213 GCF_000633955.1 Camelina sativa
TAGAGGTTATTTGTAATATGCGTAACTCTTTATTTTAACTACTACAATGTTTTTTCAATTTTTATTAACTCTCCTTTTATACACAGATCGAGTGTCCACTCAATCATCAAAAAACAACATATTTAGAAGAAAAGTTTCAAGCATTTCAAAAATGACAAATTTAGAGGAAGATGAAGACAATGAATATGAGCAGGTTGACTCAGATAGCGGTAT
>NW_010954804.1:0-213 GCF_000633955.1 Camelina sativa
CCTCCAAACGAATGACCAATAAGCACAGGTGGTGAAGAACCAAGATTTGATTCTATAAAATCCGCAATATCACTTGCGTGCGTCTACTACACAACCAAGTTAAAACACTTTTAAGAATCTTTCTGAATCAAGTTATTATCCAATATACACAATGCACATTGCAAGTTTCAAGTACCTGAAGTGTTCCAGCAACTGTTCCCAAAGGTTCATCAC
>NW_010954805.1:0-213 GCF_000633955.1 Camelina sativa
GGTGCTCAGAGGACGAAGAACGTCTTGATCCTCATGAGCGACACTGGTGGCGGTCACCGTGCCTCCGCTGAAGCTATCCGTGACGCTTTCAAGATCGAGTTCGGAGATAAATACAGGGTAAAGAAAGAACAATGCTGACCATATTGTATAGTTTGTTCAACAAGAAAAGGAATGGTCTTTTTGATTTTTGGTGAGTGGTTTTGAATAATAGGT
>NW_010954806.1:0-213 GCF_000633955.1 Camelina sativa
AAACCCAGCTTTACCCTCAATTTTTGAAAACTAAATTAACAAAAAAATATACATATAACTTTAAAAATTAATGTATTTACGTAAATATATTAACAAAAAAAGGTAACCTAAACTTCTAATTGATTAAGAGACTTCTATGAATCATCAAAACCTTTTTTCTTTCTCCTCTTTCACCTTTTACGAAGTCGTAAAAAACAAAAACAAAAAATCTTC
>NW_010954807.1:0-213 GCF_000633955.1 Camelina sativa
AACAAGCAGGCCCGCCCTTCCGCCAAACGGAGTTGCCAGCTCCACTTCGCTGCGCCGGCAACTCCGTTCGGCAGGGGCCGGGCCTGCTTGGCCTGCCGGCGGCGATGGTCGGGCCTTCGGCCCGACCATTTCAGTCTCGCGATTTACTGAAGTGCATAATCAAATAAATAATGTGACCGGTAAATTACTTTGCATATTTGAGTAAACTAAAGC
>NW_010954808.1:0-213 GCF_000633955.1 Camelina sativa
TGAGAGGATCAAGCAAGAGTTTGTGAGTGCTCCAATTGTTCAGCCACAGAATTGAGATTTACCATTTGAGGTAATGTGTGATGCTAGTGGTTTTGCAGTTAGAGCAGTGCTGGGACAGAGGAAAGATAAGAAACTTTATGCTATCTACTATGCAAGCAGAACACACGATGATGTACAAAGAAACTATGCAACAACAGAAAAGGAGTTGTTGGC
>NW_010954809.1:0-213 GCF_000633955.1 Camelina sativa
TCGTGTTAGATTATGTTTCCTTGCGTTGAACAGATCGAAGAAGGGATCGGAGCATTAAAGCATGTGAGGGTGGGGCAGGTAAGTGTCCTTTAAACAATAAGAAGTGGGTCTTTGCATTAGGTTTCTGACAACTTACCCATACTTACACCCATTACTTTTCAAAGATTTAACAAATATTATCATGCAAAGAGTACTTTTTTGTCCTTTCTTTAA
>NW_010954810.1:0-213 GCF_000633955.1 Camelina sativa
ATGATCTGCTTATTAATGGAGATATATTCAATGATCTGCTTATTGATAGAGATATATTCAATTATCTGTTTGTTGATGGAAACATATTCAATAATCTGCTATGAAAATTTTTGAGTTTGAAAACTCTCAATGATCTGCTTATTGATGGAGAATATATTCAATGATCTGCAATGAAAAATTTTGAGTTTAAAAACTCTCAATGATCTGCTTATT
>NW_010954811.1:0-213 GCF_000633955.1 Camelina sativa
TCATCATATAATCCAGCTGTTAAACTTACTGGAGGTCATCATTGACAATGCTGAAAGAAAGTCTGATACAGCAGACAGATCAGATGGGTCTGCCAGTCAGCAACAATCAACACCTCAAGGTTTAGAAGTTGAAAACAATTCAGAAAATCATGATATTATATCTGGTTCTACTGATACAATAACGAAGCCAATAGATTCATCTGCAAGTTCCTC
>NW_010954812.1:0-213 GCF_000633955.1 Camelina sativa
TGTAACCTACAAGGCATAAAGTGGGGAATACAACAGGGAGTTATCTAAAAATATGTGAAAACTCAAGTCTAATGAATAATTTATATAATTAGCATTTCTTTTTACCTTCATGGTGCGTAGGGCACTAGCGTTGATGTTATGGAAAAAGGAAGTGTACTTCATATGCCTGGACTCCAGCCCACAGCTGTAGCAATTCAGTTGCTCAAAAATATC
>NW_010954813.1:0-213 GCF_000633955.1 Camelina sativa
AGTTGTTATAATTTATATAAAGCGAGTCAGTTAAAAGCTGCAGTTTTTTTTATGTTGCAGGTTTTTTCACATACTACAACCACATATAAAAAGGTAAATAACAATCCAACCAGAACATGACAAATAATTTGAATAAAGCACAACTAACTACTACAGCTAGACAACAACTTTTACTATACAATCTTAACTTCTCATTATTAATTACAAAAAAAA
>NW_010954814.1:0-213 GCF_000633955.1 Camelina sativa
AAAAGTCGAGAGAAAATAATGCCTGGAACGTGAGTCTATCGCCTATAGGTGACCTTTTCGTATATCAGTCGGAGGAGTGCGGGTCGTAGAGACGGTTGCACGGAAGTCCTTGACTGATGGTTGTTGATATGTCTATATTTTGTCTCTCCTTAGCATATATTTACCTTGCATTTAGCTAGGATAACACATTGTTTTGCTTCATTTTCTAGTCCT
>NW_010954815.1:0-213 GCF_000633955.1 Camelina sativa
ATAGGGAATCGATTCGGTATCTTCTACGTGGTATAAGCTTTTTGGTTGATATAGAAAAGGGTAGCTTAATCTCACAATTATATTATGGTAAGTCTCTTTCATTTATACTTTAACTTTAAGGAGGCAAAGGAATCGATATCCGAGACACGAATAAAAATTTATATTACTTTTGAATTTTGAATATTCACTATCTTTTGTTCTTCTTTTCTTTTT
>NW_010954816.1:0-213 GCF_000633955.1 Camelina sativa
ACTTACCGGATTGTCGACAGAATATTCTCCCAGGTTCTGTCTAAAAAGTCTTGATCTCTTAGAATGATTTATAATGCTTACTACTTAAAGATTATATTTATATTACATCCTTTTGAGAATTACTGCTGTCATCTTTTCAAAGTTTTTATTGCTCTTAAGATGACTGTCATCATAAAAGTAAAGCATTGGTTCTCAGGTTGCTAGGAAGTTCAC
>NW_010954817.1:0-213 GCF_000633955.1 Camelina sativa
GATCTCTTGTATGGCCATCACTTCTTCTTGTTTCTCAATCACAACCTTTTCCTTCAAAGCTTTCTCTTCCTCTTGTTGCAAAGCCAACATTTATTTTTTCTCAATGATTTCCCTTAATTCCTTAAACTTATGTCCCTTGAAACGTCATGGGAATGGTAGAGGCGGTTTGTAAGCAGGAGGGATATACTTAGCAGGCTTGACAGCTTCTGACTC
>NW_010954818.1:0-213 GCF_000633955.1 Camelina sativa
AAAAGGATGGAAGCCTTGAAGAATAATGATGTAGAAAGGTACAGGGAGATGTTACTGGAACAGCAAACAAATATACCTGGTGATGCTGCTGAAAGATATGCTGTTCTCTCATCATTTTTGACCCAAACCGAAGATTATCTTCATAAACTTGGAGGGAAGATTACTGCCACAAAGAATCAACAGGAAGTGGAGGAGGCAGCAAATGCTGCAGCA
>NW_010954819.1:0-213 GCF_000633955.1 Camelina sativa
CCTCTCAACACTTCCGGAGAGATCGCTAAACAGATTAAAGACTCGAATCCGGTCCTCGCCTTCACCACGTCTCAGCTCCTCCCTAAAATCTCCGCCGCAGCGGCGAAGCTTCCTATCGTGCACATGGACGAGGAGCGAGTTGACTCAGTTGGAAAAGTGAGGAGACTGGCGGAGATGATGAAGAAGGAGCCGAGTGGGAACCGAGTTATTGAG
>NW_010954820.1:0-213 GCF_000633955.1 Camelina sativa
ACGGCTCGTATAAACTGCTTGGCATGGTCACCAAACAACAGGATGGTCGCCACTGGGTCCATAGACACTTGCGTGATTGTATACGAAGTGGACAAGCCAGCTTCGAGTCGCATAACTGCAAGAAACGCTCATCTTGGCGGAGTGAACGCAGTTGGCTTCGTCGATGAATGCACAGTAGCAAGTTCCGGGGAAGATGCTGCAGTTCGTTTATGG
>NW_010954821.1:0-213 GCF_000633955.1 Camelina sativa
ACCAGCTCTAGAAAGCACGTCAACCATACAAGCATAATGCTCGCTCTTTGGTTCAGCTCCGCTTTCCTTAAGACTAGCGAACAAGTACCACGCTTCTTTCACTAAACCACCATGGGAACAAGCGGCAAGCAAGCACAAGTATGTTATCTCGTCAGGGTTAATCTTAGACACTTGCATTTTGTGAAACAGTTGGAGTGACTCTCTAATGAACCC
>NW_010954822.1:0-213 GCF_000633955.1 Camelina sativa
CTAGGAAACATGGGAAGTAGTTTCTTTGGTAGACCAAACATGGGAGGATCTTCGCCATCTTCATCGTCTCCAACGTCGTCTTCTTCTTCTCCGACGACAAGAAGAGGGAAAAAGAATGGCTCAGAGAAGCCCAAGCAGCCACAGAGAGGTCTCGGAGTAGCACAATTGGAGAAGATTAGATTACACGGCGAAATTAGTTGCAATAGCTTCAAC
>NW_010954823.1:0-213 GCF_000633955.1 Camelina sativa
CGGAGTATGTTTAAGAGAACTGTTTCCGCTATATCATCTGCATTATGTCCAGTGACTAACTTATCTACTTTCAATAATGTAGCTCCTCGATCAAGTGCCTTCAAGAAATCAATAAGAGATGAAGGCATAAAACAGAAGATGATTGGTATGATGAACTTTTGAGTGAAGAGGGAATGCTATCACCTGTCGACGAAATACACCACAAAAGGTGCA
>NW_010954824.1:0-213 GCF_000633955.1 Camelina sativa
TCGTTCAACACAGTTGTACATTATAACACCAATGGATAAGCTACAGAAGATGATCTCCGAGAAGTCTGTAGTGATCTTTAGCAAAAACTCGTGTTGCATGTCCCACACAATCAAGACTCTCTTCATAGACTTTGGGGTGAACCCAACGATCTATGAGCTAGATGAGATTAACAGAGGAAAGGAGATAGAGCAAGCATTGGCTCAGCTTGGCTG
>NW_010954825.1:0-213 GCF_000633955.1 Camelina sativa
CGCCTTTGTTTTTGATGTAGTAAATGTTGGCGTGCTTCCGATCGTTGTCCAGAGAGCAGATATCTCATTCCTGTCAAACTGCAGCATGGTGCCTGTTCTGCTGGGAAAACAAAATATCTCTTCGATGGCTCGGAATGTAAGATTGCAGAACTGGCCATGAACGCGAAAGGTAATGTAGCCCAATCCTCCATCAGACATCATGCCTGGCTCATC
>NW_010954826.1:0-213 GCF_000633955.1 Camelina sativa
TCCTCATCATGGTTTCAGTATGGAGTCATTGTTGAGCACACTGTATAGAGGAGTGCTTCCAAAGTTCAGAATGCTTCTTGATACAGCCTCCAATGGGAACTTCCTCAACAAGCATGTGGATGAAGGCTGGGAGTTAGTTGAGAATCTAGCTCAGTCTGATGGGAACTATCATGAAGATTATGATAGGACCATAAGGAGTTCCTCAACTGATCA
>NW_010954827.1:0-213 GCF_000633955.1 Camelina sativa
ATCTTATATAATATGAAAAGGTTTTTCTCAACTTTTGCTAAAGAGATGACACTTGGCTTACTATATTTCTGACACCTGTAAATTTTTTTGTTTGGACCTAATTAACTACAGTTTAGACCTAATTAACTACAGGCCCATAAAACCAAAAAGAAAAAAAACCATCTATAATTCTACATTTCCTTCCTTCTTTAATCAGAAACATATGCAACCCCC
>NW_010954828.1:0-213 GCF_000633955.1 Camelina sativa
AACCCAAAATTGGGGATTTAAAAGTTTTGGTGGTAAAAAAGAAAAAAATAAAATGAAAATGAAACACAAAGGCGGGGGGCTTTTTTTCGCGCACCTTATTTCACAGAAGCTCGCGGCTAAGCTAAAAAAGGCTAAACAGAGGATATCAGTAAAATGGTTTAAGGGCGTTCACGTTTTGAGGTGCGTTTTCAACGCTGTACACGCACATATAAT
>NW_010954829.1:0-213 GCF_000633955.1 Camelina sativa
TCCAAGAGGACAGCAACATCGGTGTGTTCAAGTAGGGAATGCGTTGAAAGCACACTGTTGTAAGGCTCTACAACAGCAGTAGAAACCTGAGATCACAGGGGAAATGCATTCAAAAACCAAGACTCATCCATCAAAGAAACATGTAATGTAAAGAGAGCTCTTTCCCAAAAGGTACCTGAGGAGAAGGGTAAATGGTGAATCCAAGTTTAGACT
>NW_010954830.1:0-213 GCF_000633955.1 Camelina sativa
AAAGTAGTCAAAATGAGCATCGTATTTTTGACCGTGCTCGTATCTCAATACCTGAATGTCTTCCCCATTTTCTGTCAAAGTAAAGGACTTGATCAAAGTTACCTTCTGAAATCTTCCAAAAATTCAACATACATTGAGCTTTCAAGATTTTTCAATAATCTTATTAGTTGTACCTTTTGGAAGAAATGTCCAAGTGGAGATTTTATCTTCTAT
>NW_010954831.1:0-213 GCF_000633955.1 Camelina sativa
CTCCTCGCAGAAAAGTATGTGGCGGGGGAAATGCCAAACGTAACAATCGAGGAGTTAGAGCAAAAATCGACTCCCGAGGTGGACGAAGATGCTCCACCTTCAAAAAAACCAAAGCAGTCCGATGAAAATGAAACCCCCAAGAAAAGAATTGACGTGATAATGGGGGGGATCGCGTCTATTTCGGAACTCCATCACTGCGATCAAAGACCATCA
>NW_010954832.1:0-213 GCF_000633955.1 Camelina sativa
CCTCATTATTCTACTCTTGAGTCAAATGATAACACAAAGCTTGGAAGCGAGGGGTAGGTAAATTACCAATGACACCACTATTCGCCTACACCTTTGGTTAAAAAAAAAGAAGTCAGTAAAAAAAAACAGCAAAGCAAAGCTTAAAGGAGGACAAGAATAGAATAAATCTGGGGGAGAGGAAGAATACCACATGTTGTAAAAAGATATATCTTG
>NW_010954833.1:0-213 GCF_000633955.1 Camelina sativa
ATGGGAGCTGCAGATGCTGTTAGAAGGGTTGCAACAAGAGGAGGAGGGTCATGTGAAGATGCCAAGAGAACAGAAGCGATGGTTTTAGCCGGGGATGGCATGATTTGGACTGGATGCACAAATGGATTGCTTATACAATGGGACGGAAATGGAAACCGTTTACAAGACTTTCGTCACCATCAGTGTGCTGTTTTGTGTTTCTGCACTTTTGGG
>NW_010954834.1:0-213 GCF_000633955.1 Camelina sativa
TATATATATATATATATAATATGGTCTAATATCGCCTGACTTGCTAGAGGAGACTTTTGATTACAATGATCATCAAATGAAGATCCCTTTTCTTATGTCATGAGAGATTCTTCGAATAATTAAGATTCATGAATCTTGAGTAGATAACCAAAAGTAAAACCAACCGATTCGATTTGTATCAGACCGAACCAGCTACAATAATTGAATTTAAGC
>NW_010954835.1:0-213 GCF_000633955.1 Camelina sativa
GATCATACACATGGAGACAGTCTTCCGGAAGAGTAGGAAGTCCATCACTCATAATAACCCGGAGACTCTGGAGGAACAAACAAGGTATCAGTGACAAGGCATCAGTAAGCGATGGACTAAGGTCATACACTAAAACTTTTATTGAATCCACAGGCAGTCACCCTTTACTAACCTGGAACCCAAGGGTCGCCACATCCTTTTCTGATGCATCTG
>NW_010954836.1:0-213 GCF_000633955.1 Camelina sativa
TCATAATAATTAGTAGTACACGTAACACAAATGGTTTAGACTTTAGAGTGAACAGTACAACTCAGGATTGAGTCGAGGCATTACAACGACTTCGACCGGGTTAATCTTTGGCAAAGCTAAACCAGGCCCTTCAGCCATATCTAATGGTTCACCAGATGCTTTGCGTAACTCAAACCCCTGAAGCAACTTAGCCAACACGATGTGAACAACTCT
>NW_010954837.1:0-213 GCF_000633955.1 Camelina sativa
CTCAATATTCAGTTTCCATTAGAGTACCCCATATCCTCACCTATTTAAGAAAAGGATTTCAGAGATTGAATAAGTCATAAGTTTTATTTGAAGTCATGAGAGTTAGATTTTTTGATCGAATAAATATATTAAAAACATTTACTTTACCTGTTCCAATTTTCAAAATTAGACTTAGACCCAAATTTAAAGTTTCTATAGAACAATTTAAAACAC
>NW_010954838.1:0-213 GCF_000633955.1 Camelina sativa
CGCCGACTACCCCGGCAGCCCTTTGGCGGGCATCGACTTTCAACGCAGGCTTGAATCGAACGCTTTTGTGATGGGCGGCAGCAATTACGAGGCACCTGGCCAGTTGGTGGGCGACTTCATCGCAGGCAAGGCGTCTTCAGAATTTGGCTCGGTCATTCCGTCTTACAAACCGGGCGTGCACCTGACTGACCTGGCCGATGCGCTGCCGGAATA
>NW_010954839.1:0-213 GCF_000633955.1 Camelina sativa
CCATCCTTGAAAAGATGCATGCAAAAGGGTTTGTAATTGATTTTTTTCCTTGGTTTTTGTATTTAACTTGATTGCCAGAGGTTTCTCCTGATAACTGTTTTGATTCTCGGCACCTCGGCTCTAAGTTCTTATGTTTTCTCTCTATTAACTAGCCTAACGGGTCATGTTTTCTTCGGTTTCAGTTATGTGCATGGAGATGTTAAGCCGGAAAAT
>NW_010954840.1:0-213 GCF_000633955.1 Camelina sativa
TCTCTCGCTCATTGATTTGTGTAAATTTCTCAATCTTCCATGTAAATTTCCCATATAGTTTAGAGGGACTTGATCCTAGGAATTATATAACAATTTCCGAGTTATTTAAATCCACTACGAAAATACTTTGTATAATCAAAGAATGTTAATACTAACCGGTTTGCCCAAAAGAAAATACTAACCATAATCTTGAATGTTGTTAGTCAAAGTGCC
>NW_010954841.1:0-213 GCF_000633955.1 Camelina sativa
AGAAGAAGAAGATGGCTTTGGTTGGAAAATCTGAGAGATTCTCTGCTGATTTTGTGATGGGAGGTGCTGCAGCCATTGTTGCTAAATCTGCAGCTGCTCCAATCGAAAGGGTCAAGCTTTTACTGCAGAATCAAGGAGAGATGATCAAGACAGGCCATCTCATAAAACCTTATACTGGTTTGGGTAATTGCTTTGGCAGAATCTTCAGAGAAG
>NW_010954842.1:0-213 GCF_000633955.1 Camelina sativa
CCATCTATCGAGTCTCTGCAATCTCTTTTCACATCCCAAACCCCCTAGAATCAGCCAAAGTTAACTAATTTCACCTATAACACACATCACCTAGCAAACTACTGATAGCTTTCGGTGTAAATATTCTCCTACCTCTACAGTAAAATAATCTGCGTAAGGCACATCGCTGATCTCCTGTGATGTTTCAATAACCAGATGGCTGGCAAAAATAAA
>NW_010954843.1:0-213 GCF_000633955.1 Camelina sativa
CACCTTCAACAAACAAGGTATTCCTTCAGTAGGTAAGGCACCTGCAGGACCACAAGATATATGTTAGCATGCTTTACCATTCCAAAACTCCTAAACTTCCTAGTGAAACACTATTCAGCAAGAAGAACAATGCCAACCAATTTGTGTAGCCGTTCCAAGATGCAATGGACGTGGCCGATTTTTTGATGGTACATTGATATTTCTAAACGAAAC
>NW_010954844.1:0-213 GCF_000633955.1 Camelina sativa
TTTACTGCTTCGAATCGATGTTTTCTCGGTTTAAGCCTGTTTTGGGACAAAATAGGTAAAAGTGGTGGCTAAACACTCCAAATTCATCCCGAACTCTTACAATTAGTCAAATGCATTGGATTGTCACATATTCTGACCCTAAAACAGTAACAAAGCTGTTTACTGATTCGAATCAATGTTTGCTCGGTTTTAGCCTGTTTCGGGACAAAATGG
>NW_010954845.1:0-213 GCF_000633955.1 Camelina sativa
CTAATCAATCACCAGAGGTTCTCTTTTGAAAACCAAAACTGCACAGATCCTCATGTGAAGGCAAACGTGCTTCTTCAAGCGCATTTCTCAAGGCAAAAACATTGGCGGGAACTTGGTAATGGATCAATGTGATGTCCTTATATCTGCAACCAGACTTCTTCAAGCGATGGTTGATGTGATATCAAGCAATGGCTGGCTGAATCTTGCTCTGTT
>NW_010954846.1:0-213 GCF_000633955.1 Camelina sativa
CCAACGAGAAACCATATAAATGTCTTCGAGTACAGATATATTTGATTTGGTTCTTATAAAATTCATCTTCAACTGGTTGACAAACATGCTCATCAATATTATACAAATGTAACCAAAAGACATAAAATAAAAAGATTTGTCCGAGATATCATTTTTTTTGCGATGAGGGACGAATATTATCGTTCGAAAGTTTAAAAAGCCTAAACCCTATAA
>NW_010954847.1:0-213 GCF_000633955.1 Camelina sativa
ACCTTTTTATCGATCTTTCTGTCTGTTAAGTCGGCATCCACATAGAACCCAGCATCATGAATTTCCTTTTGTACCTGTTTGAATGAATGTGCCAAAAGACACGCTAGAGATTAGATGCTGCAGATAAGTTAATACGAACCACAGGCGCTAACTAAAAGAGTACAGGCAAAGCCACAAACTTAACCTTTTCTGCATATTTCTGAGATTTCTCTG
>NW_010954848.1:0-213 GCF_000633955.1 Camelina sativa
ACAAGGTATGCTTCTGCAGCCTCCTGGAGTGCAAGCACAGCATGGCTTTGGAAACGCAGATCAGTCTGCATTCATAGAGAAAAAAAGCACACAAGGTTATAACAATGAACATAAAGAAGGTCATATGATATATCCAAAACACATATTTTTCAGATTCAATAGACTAATAAGCACCACATTCATTACCTTGAAGTCCTGGGCAATCTCACGAAC
>NW_010954849.1:0-213 GCF_000633955.1 Camelina sativa
TTGTTCCTGTTTAGTTTCATTCCTGCTTTGTTTTATTGTTTACTTTGCATTTAGAATCCTGTCATAGTTGCTTTACATTCTGCATTTCAGAATCATCATTAGGTTGTTAGTAAAAATCATTCATCATATTTGGCTTGAGTTAGATGAGTATTCACATCCTGATTGTTTGCATCACACTCATTATGGTTTGACATCTTTTATGCTACAACTACA
>NW_010954850.1:0-213 GCF_000633955.1 Camelina sativa
TCATGTTCTTTATTGCATTTTATGACTGTTACTGTTTGATGAATGAACATTAGTACCATTTTCTTGCTTCCCAGTTTCGTTGAATGATTTTCTATACATGTTGTTCTGTTTCTCTCTTATATTAAAACTCTATTTTGGGTTTGTTCCAATTTCTTTTCTTCATTTTACTCTGTTTTTGACTCCCAAACAAAGCCATGTCAATAAATTGTTCGT
>NW_010954851.1:0-213 GCF_000633955.1 Camelina sativa
CCTCCGATCGTCCACAAACGCAAATGTCAGTATGTAACTTACGGCAAAGAGGAGACGAACACTGCAACTCCAAAACCCCCAGATTATATATCATTCAACAGAATAATACAAATACCCAGACACGCACAAAAAAAAAATGCGATTGAATCTAATGGAAGTGTATCAGAAACCTTCAAGCGAACAAATAATTCAAATTGGGTCGAGAAGAAGAAA
>NW_010954852.1:0-213 GCF_000633955.1 Camelina sativa
GTCAAAATATTCAAGTCCTGCGAGTTCCTCTGCTGCGCAATCTAGTTATGAGATTGAAGATGATGCAGCCGCCGTAAGTAATGAAAGAGCAAGGCTTGAAGCAGAAGAAAAGAGAGTAAAAAGACAGAATTTGGCCAAAACTAAGAAAACACGGAGCCAAATCTTCAAGTATGCGTACGATCGGATTGAGAAGGAGAAAGCCATGGAGCAAGC
>NW_010954853.1:0-213 GCF_000633955.1 Camelina sativa
GCCTAACCATGGAGTGGCCCAGCTAAACCATTTAATGCAGCTGCAGATGGAAGATATGGATCCGAAAGTGCACTCCCAACCTTCACGAAGAAACATAATAAGCCAAAAACAGAATCATCAGAAGTGTATATGAAAAACATTTGTATCGGAGTACAATCACGTTCTTGTCCACCAAGTATTGTAACTTATACTCACTGTCTGAAAATCAGGTCA
>NW_010954854.1:0-213 GCF_000633955.1 Camelina sativa
AAACACCAAACGCGATCTCATCCTTCTCCACGATGACTCCATCTCGATTACCAAACTTCGAGCTCTCGCAGCCGCAGGATGGAAGCTTCGACGGATCATCCGAATCAGAAACCCGCTTGCCGAGAAGGACTCTTACAATGAATATAACTACAGCAAGTTTCGACTGTGGCAGTTGACAGATTACGACAAAGTGGTCTTCATTGATGCTGACAT
>NW_010954855.1:0-213 GCF_000633955.1 Camelina sativa
TCTCATCACCTAGTAATGAAACAATGGAACCTGGTCAAACAATGGAATAGTGAAGAAACGAGTTCTGTAGATATTTTTCTGGTATCATAATACCTTGAAGGGGAACAACACTAACACACATACTCGACTCTTTTTTACTGATTAAGTCATCATAACTCATCTCCATGTTCCTTCTGCTCCTGTCACCGTGACTCACACTTTCTTTTGTGGACT
>NW_010954856.1:0-213 GCF_000633955.1 Camelina sativa
ACGGACGAGGACCGGAGCGCGCAAGGAACCAAGGACGCGACTGCGTCTGGAATTAGACGGCCCTCAGCCCAAGCACCAAACCTGATGCCCGGAGCTACAACAAGGAGCCGGACCGCAGCTAGGACCGCAAGAAAGAAGTGCCTCATCTTTGTCCAAGCTTTCATCTAGGAACAAGCGGAACTCGACCGCGGCCCCAACCGACCCGACGAGCAG
>NW_010954857.1:0-213 GCF_000633955.1 Camelina sativa
ACCCCGTCGCGTATTTAAGTCGTCTGCAAAGGATTCTACCCGCCGCAATGGGGATAGAGAGATATCTTATGATAGTTGAAGCAACCTCAATCCTAAGCATTGTATACTAGGATTCACATTCACAATTCACATACTAAGCTATGGTTGAAGCAACCTCAATCCTAGTAACACATCTATCTTAAAGTCTTATAATTAGTTAGTTTCAATGGATTA
>NW_010954858.1:0-213 GCF_000633955.1 Camelina sativa
ACACACAGATGTGAAGGTCTGGATCAAGTAAGCACATGCAAGTCGAAACAGATGGTTAGGAGCTTCCATTGAATGGCAAACAAAAGGATTTTGTAAGTAAATTTGATAACTTCCATTGAGATAAAGTTTTCTTTGTGACTAATGAAAGCATGTACTTGCAATAGACATGGCTGGCCTCACCATGAAATTAGGCCGCTATCGATGAGATAGAGA
>NW_010954859.1:0-213 GCF_000633955.1 Camelina sativa
GCAAGGTCAGAATTTTGACACTCGCGGTCCAGCTCGACCCCCCCACTTGAGCACGTACTCGACCGAGTCCCAGTCGGTTCCCATCGTCGAGCTGCCCTAATCACCTTCTCCAAGTCACCAACCATACCCCAACTACACATTTGACAGCATGAATGAGGATGTGGAAAGCTTCTTCTCCAATCCTTGAGGTACCACTATCACCTTCACTTGTAA
>NW_010954860.1:0-213 GCF_000633955.1 Camelina sativa
TTCTTTCTTTCTTTTCTCCTCCCATACACAATTTATTAACCAATCTTTTGGAGTCAATGCACTTACTTACTTACTTATCCCATTCAATTCAATTCTGATATCTCCTCCACTCCACACCCACCTTTTCCTCACATACTTTGACATTTTGACACATTCCTTTGCTATTTCTCAAATAGTATTGTCGTTAAAGTACATAGTTGATTTGATTATGTA
>NW_010954861.1:0-213 GCF_000633955.1 Camelina sativa
CAGAGAAAAAAGCTCAGCAGCTCCAAGAATCAGTGACAAGGTAAGACGATAAAATCATTATTCATAAATTTCTTCCCCTATTAGTAGTAAGAACTAAATAATAGTATAGATCTGGTCCCCATATATTAACATAACCTATAGATTTATGTAAACTCATGACTCCGGTACACTGAAAGTTGTAATTATGATGATCAGGCTGGAGGAAAAATGCAA
>NW_010954862.1:0-213 GCF_000633955.1 Camelina sativa
GAACTGGTTTTGCAGATTGCTTCAGGAACATCACCGGACAACAAATTGTTTCTAAGATCAAGATACACAATATTCTTAAGCTCCCAAATCTCAGAAGGAATCAAACCAGAGAAATAGTTGAAGTAAAGAATAAGCTGGTTAAGCTCGGTTAACTTTCCTATTTTAGCAGGTATCTCGCCGGTAAAATTATTTGAAGTGAGATCAAGAACCTGG
>NW_010954863.1:0-213 GCF_000633955.1 Camelina sativa
TTAAGTACTTCTATGACAAACAATTTATTTTCAAGCTATAAATTTCAAGAAAATTCAAGCAAGAAAATCCACACAATCCTTGTGAAGCAAGAAAGTTATTCAAGCAACTTAGGATTATTTTTACATGCATGCAATCATTTTTAACCCCCAAAAATCTTAGTGAAATTATTCTGAAGAATATTCACCTTTTCTTGTATTTTTACTCCATTTTTC
>NW_010954864.1:0-213 GCF_000633955.1 Camelina sativa
AAGGATTTGAAGATGGTCAATGAGAAGCTTAACAAGATACTCCTCAGCCAGTCCAAGACCATTCACTTCATTGGTGAAGAAGAAGCTCCAGTTCAAGAGGGGGAGCCTGAATTTGCTGAGCTATGCTACATGCAAAACCAGGGAGGATACAAGGGCTACAACCAAAGAGGTTTCAAACAGAACAACCTCTCTTATAGGAGCACCAATGTGGCC
>NW_010954865.1:0-213 GCF_000633955.1 Camelina sativa
TTACCCATTGTGTCCCGAAACAGGCTAAAACCGAGAAAACATTGACTTTAAGCAGTAGACAGCTTTGTTACTGTTTTTAGGGTCAGAATGTGTGACAATCCAATGCATTTGACTAATTGTAAGAGTTCGGGATGAATTTGGAGTGTTTAGACAACACTTCAACGCATTTTATCCCAAAACAAGCTTAAACCGAGAAAATAGGCTAAAACTGAG
>NW_010954866.1:0-213 GCF_000633955.1 Camelina sativa
TTGTGAATTGATATCATCCCTGTTTAACTCATCATTCTGAACCACTCTATTCTGATCAAGTCTTTCGGAAATTGCAGGGTTGACTCTATTAATCGGGATACGCTGAAGGAACGGACACTGAATCCTATGGTGAGTCATTCTGTAACAGTTACTACAAATTCTTCTCAGACGCTCATACTGAAAGCGTATCATTGCTGTTTCTCCAGATCTAAA
>NW_010954867.1:0-213 GCF_000633955.1 Camelina sativa
AGAGAGTTCTTTATCCAAGGTGGTCTCATAATCTCGTCTTCCACCCACGGATCCATCCACACTTTTAAGGATTCACCATTGCCTACTCTGATTTGTAGACCTTTTTTAAGAAGGTCCCTCCCAAAGATAATGCTTCTCCAGCCATAGGAAGTTCTTTGACCCAATCCCGCCTCCAGGAAAGAAGAGTTGGGATAGTATCTCGACTTTAAAACC
>NW_010954868.1:0-213 GCF_000633955.1 Camelina sativa
CGGATGTTGTATCCGGTTTGCTTACACAAATTTAAAATTCAACACTTCAAAACCAAAACAAAAGCAAAAAAAAGAAAAAAAAAAATCAGGAAAAACACAAAAAGAGTTAAATTTAAGTTATGTATAATGCATGTTGGACTTAGAACACCTCTTACAGACCACAAAAAATATGGACCGGATGTTGTATCCGGTTTGCTTACACAAATTTAAAAT
>NW_010954869.1:0-213 GCF_000633955.1 Camelina sativa
TTTTTTTTTATAAGAGCTTGGCGTAGCAGTGGTAATGAAAAAAGGGAAGTACAAGATGCCGAGATTTACTCGTGAACCATTGTTAAAGAAGATTGTTAAACGCATGATGCTCTCTCCGAGCCAGAATAGTGTCCCTAATGTTTCCAATTTGTTTGAAGATAGAGAAAACAATAGAGGAGATTTATTTGGGTTTCTCTGTGAAGATTGCAGGTG
>NW_010954870.1:0-213 GCF_000633955.1 Camelina sativa
CTCACTCACGCTCTCACGCTCGCTACCCTCACGTTCGACGTCCTCGCACTTGCCTACCTCACGCTTGCCGTACTCAAGCTTGCTGCCTTCATTCTCTCGCGCTTGCCACCCTCATGCTCACTGCTCACTCACGCTCTCGCGCTCGCTACTCTCACGCTCGACTCCCTCACGCTCGTCGCACTCACGTTCGATGCTCTTGTGTTTGCCTCCCTT
>NW_010954871.1:0-213 GCF_000633955.1 Camelina sativa
TTATGGTGCAAGCTTGGTCACCAAAGTTTAATCCTTTGACGGATGAAATTGTCACCACTCCAGTTTGGATTCGGTTGTCGAATATCCCGTTTAATCTATATCATAGAGCCATCTTAATGGGGATCGCAGGAAGTCTTGGGACACCGATTAGGGTGGACTCAACGACTCTGAATGTGGAGCGGGCACGGTTTGCTCGTATATGTGTGGAGGTTA
>NW_010954872.1:0-213 GCF_000633955.1 Camelina sativa
CGTCCACGACCACGTCCGCGTCCACGACCACGACCAGCAACAGCATCACCTCTAACCATCTGCACTACCATGAATAGAAGGCTAAGCAAACAATTACTATTTAACACAGAAATATAAACTCACTGTGGAATCACAAGTAGGCTCGAAGAGGATGTTCTGGGACTCTATGCCACACACAATTGACTAACTCACATAATCAATCAAGCATGCAAA
>NW_010954873.1:0-213 GCF_000633955.1 Camelina sativa
CTGGTTGTTTTAATGCATTGACTGATCCAGTGAACAAACCTGGTTGTTTATATATCAATATTTAGTGTAACTAACACTACTTTCAAAATTACCTTCGAATAAAGATTTGAGTCTAGTATAAGAACAAACATAACCATCCTAGAGATTATATGTAAGTATATTGTACCGGAAGAAAAGGCTTTACAATTTCATAAGCATCGTCAAAGAGATGGA
>NW_010954874.1:0-213 GCF_000633955.1 Camelina sativa
TTAAAGGTGTGATTTTGTAAGTCATATTTTTGAACTAAAAATGTTTGTAAAATCTCCTAGAATCACATTCAGTAGTTTTTTAAAAAAACTTTATGATATTTTGAATAACAGTAGATTTAAAGTGAGATTCATAAATTATTGATTGAATAACAAGAGATTGTGAATAATTTTAAATGATTTATATAAATTTCAAATTCAATAACACAAGATTTC
>NW_010954875.1:0-213 GCF_000633955.1 Camelina sativa
TCTGTACATGTTTTAAAACTCAGTGTGGTAATACCATTAAATGAATGGTCTGTAGTATCTTGATTTGCTCTCTCCTTTCTCTTTTTTGCAGAAATTCATCCTTGGTGGGAGATTGATATTTGGACCAGATGCTAGGTCACTGCCTGCTACCTTGCTGCTGATCATTGTTCCAGTTGCTTTGTTCTGTGTATTTGTGGCAAGACATCTTCGCCA
>NW_010954876.1:0-213 GCF_000633955.1 Camelina sativa
ACATCTTCGGTGGCTTAGATACATATATATAACTATATGTAGTTTTAAATGTAACTTAGTGGACATACCCCACTCGCATATAATATTGTCACCACCACCGATCGTATCACATACACTTTATATTCTCTAATGCACATATCCTCTAGACTCTTAACAAACAAAATAAAAGACGAAGCCTAAAAAAAAAAAACGGTTCGAAGAAAGGCAAAAAAA
>NW_010954877.1:0-213 GCF_000633955.1 Camelina sativa
TGCTTCAAATCAATGTTTTCTCTCGGTTTTAGCTTGTTTTTTTGGTTGAAGCCTGTTTTTGAGATAAAACAGGTTTAAGTGTTGTCTAAACACTCCAAAATCATCCCGAACTCTTATAGTGAGTCAAATGCATTGGATTGTCACACATTCTGACCATAGAAACACATAACAAAGCTGTTAACTGCCTCAAATCAATGTTTTCTCTCGGTTTTA
>NW_010954878.1:0-213 GCF_000633955.1 Camelina sativa
GATGACACATGGTCTATATCTCGAAGGACTTAAAATACCATTTGCAGACATTGGTGAGTTGAGTAGTCTTCACAAACTTGAAATGGTAAACTGCGATATCACAGAGTCAGAATGGGAAGGCCACAGAAGAGACCAGTGTGCTCCATCCACAGCATCCAATGAAATTTCTCCAATCAATCCATGGTTCAAGGATCTCACAGCTGTGGTAATAAA
>NW_010954879.1:0-213 GCF_000633955.1 Camelina sativa
AATAATTTAACTGTTTACCATACTGAACATAATAATTCACCACCTAATTTTTTAGCGCGAGCTTCACGGTCTGTCATTACACCGCTTGGTGTTGAAATAATAACAATACCTGTACCGCCTAAAATTCTTGGGATTTCACGGTGATTTGCATAAATTCGTAACCCTGGTTTGCTAATACGACGTAAATTTGTAATACATGATTCTTTTGTTTTA
>NW_010954880.1:0-213 GCF_000633955.1 Camelina sativa
TATACTAAAATGTCAGTCTCCTTAATTTCATTTGGAAACAAAAAAATGTGTCTTAGACTGCATTATAATATTTCTAACGGATACTTCCTTTAAAGTCTACTAAAGTGTATTTTTTGCAATTGACTTTTTAGTCCAGACTGTGAGACGAAGTCTTCGCATGAAAAATGTAGTAGACTTCTATAGTGGTTAGTTTTGCAATTGACCAAAATATAA
>NW_010954881.1:0-213 GCF_000633955.1 Camelina sativa
GATCAAAGGTCAATTAAACCTATTGTGCACTCAACCACGATCCAGTGATGTCGTTGTAACACTTTAGGGTCAGATCCACAGAGACCAAACAATGCACTATGAAATTATTTAGACCGAATATAGCTAAGGCAAAAGAAAGATTGTGTTTTAAGTAACCGATTAAAAGCAGAAAATAAATAAGAGTTTTGCAATCAAAGAAGGATATTGGGCGTA
>NW_010954882.1:0-212 GCF_000633955.1 Camelina sativa
ATTGACACTTACGGTGGTTGGGGAGCTCACGGTGGTGGTGCATTCTCGGGGAAAGACCCATCGAAAGTGGATAGAAGCGGTGCTTACATAGCTAGACAGGCAGCCAAGAGCATTGTAGCCAGCGACCTAGCACGCAGGGCGCTTGTTCAGGTCTCTTACGCCATTGGTGTCCCCGAGCCATTGTCTGTATTTGTTGATACATATGGAACTGG
>NW_010954883.1:0-212 GCF_000633955.1 Camelina sativa
AATCAATGATGTATCATCACAATAGTGTATGACCACCATGGAGAAAAATTCAGCTCCGCCCTCATTCTTTATAGAGAGAACCTTCTGTCCAACCTTCTCCAACATAGAGAGAACCTCGGCTCTGCTCTCCTCCTGTGTGGAGAGAACATGTTCACGTCTTAGCTATGCCTTCCTCCCTTGGGGAGATAATCTTGCGTCCAACCTCCTCCACC
>NW_010954884.1:0-212 GCF_000633955.1 Camelina sativa
GACCCCAATGGTCCTCTCATGCTGTACGTGTCTAAGATGATTCCTGCTTCTGACAAGGGTAGGTTCTTTGCCTTTGGTCGTGTCTTTGCTGGTAGGGTTGCTACTGGTATGAAGGTCAGAATCATGGGTCCCAACTTTGTTCCTGGTGAGAAGAAGGATCTGTATGTTAAGAGTGTTCAGAGGACTGTTATTTGGATGGGTAAGAGGCAAGA
>NW_010954885.1:0-212 GCF_000633955.1 Camelina sativa
GTTATGTTACTTATTGCCACGCTGCAAAACAAGACACAACGGTATGTCAACTCACACAGTGCTCTTCTCCAACGCAAAAAGGTGGCTAGAATAAACAATCAATCAAAAGCTGCCTCATGTCAAAATGACACCATTCAGTCAAAAGATGTTCATAATAACGACATATTCAAGATTTTTAGAAACATGCTACTCTCCAAATTCTAAATTAGAAA
>NW_010954886.1:0-212 GCF_000633955.1 Camelina sativa
ACCTGGGCATTTCCAACACTAGTTGCAGCCATTGCTTCAGCACATGCGGTACTAGCTGCAAGTTGATGAAGCACACGTAAACAACTAAGGCGCACACGTTCTTGAGGGGTTTGCCCAGGTAGACTGGAGGGATCAGCAGACTCATTGACTCCATCAGAGCCAATTTCTTCAGCCTTCACTTCGCCAGAAGACATTGTTTCCCGCCTCCCCTC
>NW_010954887.1:0-212 GCF_000633955.1 Camelina sativa
AAAGAACTTAAAACTTACTGGTGCAAGGCGGAGTTCTTGTACAACTCAGCAAAGTCAACACTAAGCTTAAGCTCAGCGGCGAGTGAGCTAGCTTCAAGCATCCAAGTAGCCGGGTTATATTTTTCTGGAATCTTGGGAACTCCGGGAAAGGCTTCGAAGTATTCCACAACCTTGTGTGAGTTACGACCCAATGGACCTGCGTAGATCACTTG
>NW_010954888.1:0-212 GCF_000633955.1 Camelina sativa
TTATGCTCTGAGCCAGCTGACAGGACCCTCCACAAAATTCCGAGCTTGTGGCATCGGTTGTCAAGCACTGATGCGCTGGGACAGATTCTTAGAAACATAGGCTGCTTTGGTTCTTTGGTTTTTCTTCTCCACAAGTTCATAGACCATTTCACAAGCTTGAATTTGGATGTGGAAACAGCTGGTCAGGGACAGGGGAGCTATAAAATTGGTGA
>NW_010954889.1:0-212 GCF_000633955.1 Camelina sativa
TACGCATAGGTCCTTATGTTTGTGCTGAGTGCAACTTTGGGTAATTTCTTCTTCTTCTTCTCTACCATTGGTGTCTCTCTTAGTTTTCTTTGTTATTCAGCTTTCTCTTTATTCCTTTTTTGCTTCAATTCTTCGTTAGGGGGTTCCCAGTGTGGCTGCGTGATGTTCCTGGCATAGAGTTTCGAACAGATAATGAACCTTTTAAGGTACAC
>NW_010954890.1:0-212 GCF_000633955.1 Camelina sativa
TAATGATATAAGAGTGGAGGTCGACAACATAAAGTAACTAATACGCATCTTCACACATGTTTTCACTTTGTTCCCATTACTCTCACTAGGTACTTACCGTTCTGCTGCAGCTTGACTGTGACAGGTAGACGCACATCTATCTGTCAAAGAGTTGATGCAGGAACTAAAGCTTCAATCCTTGGATATCATAAGCAAGAAATACTACAGGGATC
>NW_010954891.1:0-212 GCF_000633955.1 Camelina sativa
GGCAGTCCTTCGGTTAGCTCCTACCGCCGGGTCCAAACTCCGCTGTTGTCCTGCATCCCAAGCTGAGTTTGGAGCAAGAGTCCAGATGCAATACGCGGCTACTCCCTTTGGTCAAGTGGTGGTCGTGTCGCTCCTTCGGCCTTATCCTTCGACCAAGCCTTACCCGTTTCACTTTCCCGAATGGAACTCCAGATGGAATACGCGGTCTCCCC
>NW_010954892.1:0-212 GCF_000633955.1 Camelina sativa
TCTCTGTCCATAGTACTTGCACCAACTGTTGTGATCCATGGAGAAACATTAGTGAGACTAATCGGATCAGGACCTCCATTACCGGCTGAACAAGAAACGAAAACTCCCATCTCCATTGCTCCAAAGGTTGCTATAGACAAACTGTCTCTGGAATAAGTTGAGATCCCACCACCTAATGATATAGATAGAACTTGGACTCCATCAGCAACAGC
>NW_010954893.1:0-212 GCF_000633955.1 Camelina sativa
AAAATGACATAATGAAATCGTATTACAATATTGGAGACAAAATTAAACAACTGCAAATTAAATACCAAAATAAAACTTACTGGCTGATGACTATTAGCCTCATCCTCTTCATTGTTGTTTGAAGTCGAATCAACTGGGACATTAGTGGGTTTTGTTTCTTTCATCCCTTTCAAATCTACCTCCACCATTCTAATCCTATCACTAAGCTTCTC
>NW_010954894.1:0-212 GCF_000633955.1 Camelina sativa
AATGTTAAGTAGCATATGGAAAATACCTTGCTCTTTCTCATCTGAGGTCTATATAGGCGCATTTTTTCAACTTCATCATCGGAAGGAATATTCACCTTTGGGAGTTTGTATTCGGGTTGGTCGTCTAAACTATCCACATCCCATTCTTGGCCACTATCACGGCTGGATGCGTCACTATCCACATCATCACTTGAAGTATCCGTGTAGACAAA
>NW_010954895.1:0-212 GCF_000633955.1 Camelina sativa
CACTTACAAACTATAATTAGAAGAACTAATTAAACATCTTTCTCTATTTATTCATGAATCCTGCTATATAAGGATTTGTTTTTTTCAAACCTGCCACACCATACCAAAGCAAAAAATATATGAATAATTAAAGAAAACAGTAAGCAAAGTATAGCATGCAATTCCCATAATGAAGAAACTAACTTGTAACCTATTTTGAGCAAAAGAAATAA
>NW_010954896.1:0-212 GCF_000633955.1 Camelina sativa
ACTGATTGTGGTAAGTAAAGAGCGACTTGCTTCAAACTTTGGCCTTGACTTTTGTTAATAGTCATTGCATAGCACACTCTTATTGGGAACTGCTTCCTACGTAAAGTGAAAGGATGTTTGGTGTCATTTGGAGACAGAACAATCCTTGGGATTAGTACTCTCTCACCAACATGAGTTCCTGTGAGGATCTCCGCCTCTATTATTCTTAGACC
>NW_010954897.1:0-212 GCF_000633955.1 Camelina sativa
ATGTAAGCTTATTGCGGACAGGAATCTACCGGCAGGGTAAACTGTGGAAAGACAACCACAGCTGCTCTCGCAAAAGCACTTCTCCAGTGGGAGATAAGAGAATTCTGGCCCATCCTTTGGTAAACAGGCAGCCGATTTGCAAGAATATCTTCATGAACTATCCATACAAGTGGTACAGAACGAAATGGCTCCTGCATAAGGCTGCATATATA
>NW_010954898.1:0-212 GCF_000633955.1 Camelina sativa
ATCTCTAAAACTCCCTGACGCTCATCCAATTCCATCTCAGAAACAATCGCCTTCTTAATCGCCGATAGATCGATCCCAAGCTTCGCCCTAGCTGGTCCCCACCTCTCCATAACCTTACGGCTAATCTCCGGAGCCGAATAAACCCTACGAAACTCCGAAATCTTCGGCTGAAGCTTCTTCATGATACCAATTTCACTCGCCGATGGTGATAC
>NW_010954899.1:0-212 GCF_000633955.1 Camelina sativa
AAAGGGCATTTGCCTTCTCTTCCTTGAGTTCAACATAGTAGTTGTCCTCTCAAACCATTACCAATTTCCTTCTAAGAAAGCCACAAACCAAATTGGAAGAAACGACTAATTGACATGAACCTTCATCCATCGAATTAAGATTCCGCATTTAATCCACGCCAGAAATGATAAATTCACTGGTTCAGTGAGGCAAGGGCTGAAGCAGGAAAAGG
>NW_010954900.1:0-212 GCF_000633955.1 Camelina sativa
TCGTTATAGGAATTTCCAAGTTCTGGATTAACATCTAAGAACTGCACAAGACAATATTCAAGTCCAATAAAACATCCATTTATATACACATACACACTAACACACACACTTTCTTATGGATCAGTTACGTTCTCCTTCTAGTATGCATAAAACCTAAAGCTGGAAACTTTACAGAAGAGACCCAATAAACATCAATCTATATATACATACAC
>NW_010954901.1:0-212 GCF_000633955.1 Camelina sativa
GATAGGAACCCAAAGGTTTGACAAATCTCTCCATTTAGTACAAAAGACCTAATCCCCTCGTACTACTACTAAGCCACCACTTCGTGGGTTCCAATAAAAATTTGTTGTTGTGTCATATTTTTTAATATAATGTTGTATTGATGAAATTATAGTGGGAGCCAAGGAAACTAAAGGACATGAAGGATAGCATGGTAGATCAGTACTTTGAGCGA
>NW_010954902.1:0-212 GCF_000633955.1 Camelina sativa
GATCAAATTAGGGATGGGTTTATTAGACTTCTCAGATCTGTGGATGATCTAGCAGTGGACATTCTTGATGCTGTTAATGTCCTTGCATTGTTTATTGCACGGGCTATCGTTGACGAAATTCTCCCTCCGGTTTTTCTGACTAGATCTAAGAAAATTCTTCCAGAATCTTCCAAAGGGTTTCAGGTAATTGTGACTGCAGAAAAGAGCTATCT
>NW_010954903.1:0-212 GCF_000633955.1 Camelina sativa
TCTGATGAATTTCCATCTCTGCTGAACAGGTTTTTAGGTGATATCAAACAGTTTTTGTGTTTGTCGTTGTTGAAGAACAGTGCTTCTACTCTTATGATTATCTTCCAGCTTTCTTGCTCTATTTTCATCAGTCTGGTTGCAAGATTCCGGGCTGGATTAAAGGCCGAAATTGGAGTTTTCTTTCCAATGATTGTTCTTAGAGTCGTGGAGAA
>NW_010954904.1:0-212 GCF_000633955.1 Camelina sativa
ATCATTTGGCAGATGATGACACCCTACTTCTTAATGGGAGAATCACTGTACCAGACCGGAGTGGATTAAGAGAGGAAATACTGAGAGCAGCCCACAGTTCAGCGTTAAGTATACACCCTGGAAGTACCAAGATGTATAAAGACGTGTGCAGATATTATCATTGGGCTGGATTGAAGAGGGCAGTAGCACGATGGGTAAGCCAATGTGACTCA
>NW_010954905.1:0-212 GCF_000633955.1 Camelina sativa
ACTTTTGATATATAACATTTTGTGCATACAGAGAAAACCTTGGATGCAGGATTAATAACCGCTGCCGTTAAAGATGGCGATGCACATTTCCCTATAGGCTACTACGACCTCTGTGCATGTAGTGATTGTCCTATTCTAGCAAATACCAACTTCTCTTTATTTCTTTTTCAAATTATAGTTTACAGAGACGAATATGAACGGGTAAGCAATTC
>NW_010954906.1:0-212 GCF_000633955.1 Camelina sativa
GACCGACTCTTTCAACCGCTCAGACATCCATCCCTCGCTTTTGTTCAATTATAAATCTTTTTAAAAGAAAGAATAACTTTAATGGAGATTTATAGCATCATTCAAGTAAATACAGATTAAGATCGTAAAAACATAAGCTTGTAATATAGCTACACCTAATTCCAGACCGGTTAATGCAAGAACTATAAATAAAGGACCAAGAGCCCCTATAA
>NW_010954907.1:0-212 GCF_000633955.1 Camelina sativa
GAGATTCACCTTCCTTCGGCTCTTCTTTGGGTCCAACCTGTAACAGTCTTCTCCATCTTTTACCATTACTTCAACGGCTACGAAGATGCAATCTCAGAGATGGGTGATAACCCCTCTAGTTCTATTAAATTACCGTCTCTGCCACTGCTCACTCTCCGTGATCTTCCCTCATTCCTCGTCTCTTCCAACGCCTACGCGTTTCTTCTGCCGGC
>NW_010954908.1:0-212 GCF_000633955.1 Camelina sativa
AATTTGAACCAGGATCTGCATAGCCATTCAATAAACCGTAGGGATCCCTCTGAAGTGGACGATAAGCCACAGAAATCACTAAACGAGAAGCAGCAAGAAAACCAAGAGCTACTTATCCGCTGCATCGTTCAACATTTGGGTTTCCAAGGGAACCGACCTGTTACAGCATGTATTATATACAAATGCTTATTGCAATGGCGGTCATTTGAAGT
>NW_010954909.1:0-212 GCF_000633955.1 Camelina sativa
AAGTAATGAACAGGACACTAAGAGAATGCAACAGAAATGCAACTAGAGTGAAACAAGAGATAAGACAGGACAACCACAAATCATAAACAAGAGTTCTGGGGATAAACTCGAGCAAGCACTCGATCGAGTGTAGATCAACAAAGCACTACACAAGCGAATGCAAGAAAAACAATAAACAAGGAAGGCCTTGAGGAGGGATTCATGGGCTGGAC
>NW_010954910.1:0-212 GCF_000633955.1 Camelina sativa
AGGTTTGTCACTTTTGAAGAAGGGACGATTATCCCTGCAAGAAGTTATATTGAAAGCATCAATTAGGAAAATTTTGTTACAAGAAGTAAGCAGACTTATAGAGGCAGAGCCATACTGGTTGAGTTTGTTCCGTACCTATTTTGATGTTCCATTCCATACCCGTCTCGGTTAAATGTTCCTCTGTTGCTGTAGCTATCCATATTATTATTCCA
>NW_010954911.1:0-212 GCF_000633955.1 Camelina sativa
AAGGCGTTAGGCTTAGTAGTTTTCTGGGATTATTCATCACTTTTTCCAGATGGCTTTATGGTAAATAGAATCTTTACACGTTAGTTATGGCCCATATGGGTATTCTTGGTTCCGTAATAGCTTGACATGTGAATTGCCCTGTTGTTGTAGTTGACAGATATGAATATGAATGAAGCATCTGAGAATGTTGCTGTAGAATTGGCTGCACAAGG
>NW_010954912.1:0-212 GCF_000633955.1 Camelina sativa
ATCCCCAAAACGCTGCGTAAAACGTTAAGCAGCGTAGAGACAACCAAAGAGATTCAGAGGCTGAAAGATTATGAAGACCAACTGGTCGAGCCACGTGTCGCAAGCGGACTGGCTACACCGCCTAGGGTTCCGAAAGATTCAAGAAAAGAAATGAAAGATCAGATCAAGTTCTGGGCTCGAGCTGTAGCTACTAATGTCCGACAAGAGTGCTA
>NW_010954913.1:0-212 GCF_000633955.1 Camelina sativa
ACCTTTGGTAGGTGAAGAAGTCGCTCTCACCTTCACCAATAGAAGACGAACGGCTATATGTCACTATCAATGCTCTCTTCCTCTCTAACGGTCATATTGACCTTGTTCTCCTATATTAACTTGTAATTCTCTTCATATGTAACACAATTACAACAATTCAATAACAAGAGAATCCGTTTCCCATTCCTCTCCTCTCTACTTAGGTTTATGTT
>NW_010954914.1:0-212 GCF_000633955.1 Camelina sativa
TAACCTCAAAGACATTTTCATTTACTTGACAAACTTCAAGCCAGCGGTTAGTATTATTATAAGATGCTTTCATCTTATTCCCAACATTTGGAGCAACAACATATGGATGTCGATAGCTCTCCTCACGTTGTTCATTAAACCACCTAGTCAAAATAGACCTGATTATCTCAAACAGGCAGACAATTGGATACTCGCGAGTCTCTTTTAACAAG
>NW_010954915.1:0-212 GCF_000633955.1 Camelina sativa
ATAAGCGCAGATCCCCATGGTGCAGCGGCTATTGTACCCATCGGTTCTGTATTCTCGGGTTGTGGGATACCACCAGTAGATATCTTTATACATGGCAATGGAGGAAACCAAAAAATAAGGAATCTAATGATCATTAACCAAGATGTATAACAGTGATGAAGGATCAAAGACTAACCACGGGGTGAGAAGGAAGAAATGGTGCCAAATGTTTC
>NW_010954916.1:0-212 GCF_000633955.1 Camelina sativa
ACGGCGTTCCCAGGCTACATTCTTAACCCATCTCTCCACTATCTGTTCATTGAACTCAGAGACATCAATCAATCACTGTTCAACTCAAGAAACAAAACAAAAAAAACAAAGACTTAATTAAAAAAAAAATCGAATGTACCGTACCCCTCGTAGCTTACTAATAACAACTCTACGTTTCTCCTCGTCTTTATAAGACGGAATGATTCCTTCGT
>NW_010954917.1:0-212 GCF_000633955.1 Camelina sativa
ACTTCATGAATCAGGTCCATTAAGAAAAAGTAGGGTTTCCTTTTGGTGGCCACAAACAGCTCGATGCGCGGTGGCTGGTCAGAGGAATTACCAGGATTTGCAATGAATGATACATCTCCGAAAGAAGCATTTTCGGCCCTGCCAAGCTCTGGCGATGGTGTGGGGTTGAAGCGGAGGTCCAAGAAGAACTGAAAATGGTGGTCCTAAAAAAA
>NW_010954918.1:0-212 GCF_000633955.1 Camelina sativa
TTATGATCAGAGGCTATCATTGGTAAGTACTCCGTCACCGTGTCTGGGAACAGATCATGCCAATCCTCATTCCCTAGAGCCCTGTCCAGCCGACAACGAATAGGTTTTTTATCCCGCCAACCCCTCCAAGACAAGCAATCACCAATATAAGGAAAATCCAAAAAACCACAATCCCTAATCATCCCATTAAAAGCGAGAAACGAGGAAGGATG
>NW_010954919.1:0-212 GCF_000633955.1 Camelina sativa
AAATTATTAAAATTTAGTGTTTACTATGCAAATAAAATGGAAGTCCTCCTCTAAAAGGGTTAAACAAATAATTTATCATTGGAGATGAATCTAAATATAGAGTTTGAGTACGAATGATTTACTGATTAATTTTTCTAGCACCATGTTTAGAGTCAAAGGCATGTGTTATGTGTAGCTTACTTTAACTAGTTCAATGCAATAAGGATTAAGGC
>NW_010954920.1:0-212 GCF_000633955.1 Camelina sativa
TGTAAGAAGGGAGGAACAAACTGTTTGATGTTGAGTTTTGTTGCGATTATGTCGGAGAAGGTTTTCCCATTTGTGAATCTTCCACTGGCTTTGTGGTTTGGGAGATCAATTCCATAAGGAAGGTGTTTAGCTTTGAAGATCGTTTGTGCGTGGTAGTTGTTGTTGCCTGTATCAACTGTTGAATCGCCAAAGATTAGAATCGCTGGGAATAA
>NW_010954921.1:0-212 GCF_000633955.1 Camelina sativa
CCAGACACAATGGCCGGAATGGCCGCAGCAAAGGTGAGCAGGAAAAAGAATTTGGTCAGCGCATAGCCATTGTTCATGTTCAATTCGGCTGCGTTGGCGTAGAAGTGGGTGCCGTATGCAATGCCGTAGCCCACGAAAAAATACATGATGGTACTGACAGAGAAGTCGGTGAGAATTTTGACAAGGGCATTGACCTGGTTTTTGGAGCGGAC
>NW_010954922.1:0-212 GCF_000633955.1 Camelina sativa
ATGGGATCACTGGAGAGGTCAGAGGTTAACTCTGGAAAATTCCCGGCCGTGCGGAGAAGGAAGTTCATTGTTGTTATTGCTCTTGATTTTGATGGGGAACAAGACACGCTAGAGGCTACAAGAAGGATTCTTGATGCGGTTGAAAAGGAAAGAGCTGATGGATCAGTTGGATTCATACTGTCGACATCTCTAACGATCTCTGAGATACAATC
>NW_010954923.1:0-212 GCF_000633955.1 Camelina sativa
TCAGTTGATGTAAGTACTCTGTCTGTACGCTGTTTTGTGATCATTTTCTTAGGACTACTGTTGAACTTATTGGTTGATGATATGAACATTTCCAGTTAAGTATTCAATGCATTTGTTTGCTTTCTATATGTTCCAGGCCAGCAGAGACTTGACATCAAGCAGTCCAAGTAGCAGTTCTGCCAGCGCTTCACGGGGTCACAGCTCTCCTGGGA
>NW_010954924.1:0-212 GCF_000633955.1 Camelina sativa
TTGAAGACACTTCACCCTCAATGGAGTCCTGCTGCTATCCGCTCTGCTATCATGACCACTTCAAGAACTAGAGACAACAGACGAAAGCCCATGGTTGATGAATCCTTCAAGAAAGCAAATCCCTTCAGCTACGGCTCAGGCCATGTCCAACCAAATAAAGCCGCTCATCCTGGTCTTGTCTACGATCTCACCACTGGAGACTACTTGGACTT
>NW_010954925.1:0-212 GCF_000633955.1 Camelina sativa
TAAGCATGCAAAGACAAGTGGCGTTTCACTTACCGCTATGCATTTCATCGTAGTAGTGATGCAATGATCGGTTGAAATCACTGATTAGACAAAGACAAAATCCACATTGTTACTATGATGTTCGTATTGTAAAGATTCATAGAAACTTACAAAGAATACTTGTAAAAAAAAAAAAGGTTCACATACTTATAGTAGGAAGAACGTCTTTGGCA
>NW_010954926.1:0-212 GCF_000633955.1 Camelina sativa
GTGCTGGACTCGTAGGTACCAAAAGGCAAGTCACCAACTAGAAGAGGACGTTTAGCGCCACGAGCAACGGCACGACAATGGACAAGCATCTCGTCTAAGGAGATAGGAAGTGTTGTGTCGTGACCGTGAACAACCATGGAAGCAGAGTCACCGACAAGACAAACATCGATGCCAGCTGAGTCTAAGTGAACGGCGGATGGGTAATCGTAGGC
>NW_010954927.1:0-212 GCF_000633955.1 Camelina sativa
AAATGTGACAAGGTAAATAAGAAACTATGTCTTCCTAAAAAACAGTTTCTTTAAAATTTTTATTTGTTTTGAACACACACACAAACAAAAGTGTATGGATATTTTCATGTCATTTAATCTTAAAACGGATTTGAACGCCAAAAAAATTAACAGTTTGATTTATTGTAACTGTGAAACAGATTTCAAAAGATGCCAAGATAGGCATAGTGTTG
>NW_010954928.1:0-212 GCF_000633955.1 Camelina sativa
TTCCTAGCATAGTCCAAGTTCGCATTCTTGTCTCCATCAGTAGGCCAACCAATCTCCCCAATTATGATAGGCATGTTACCAAACCCATTCTTCTCCAGAGCATGCACTAGAGTGTCATAATTTGCATCAAACATGTTGTAATAGTAAGTCCCACCATCACTCACCGGCTGTGAGTTTCCATCAAAGAAAGCGTAATCCACTGGGAAGTTGGC
>NW_010954929.1:0-212 GCF_000633955.1 Camelina sativa
GACCGCGTGCTACGTCTAAAGCAATATATACTCTCAAATCCCAGCTCAGCGGTTCATGTTTTTCGCATGTATCAAAAAAAGCATTTCAGTGTCTCAAATCTTTAGACTCATTAATTGCAGGAGTTTAAACCATCAATTTAATAAAATATGCAACAAACTAGTTGAACATTGGACTGACAATTCACTTAATGCATAGCAGATTGGTCTAGTAT
>NW_010954930.1:0-212 GCF_000633955.1 Camelina sativa
AGCGACGATCTCAACGAAGCAACGGAGCAGCCGATGGAGCAGCCGACAGAGCAGCGATGGGGGCGACCGAGAACGCGAACTGTCCTGCCTCAACCCTCTTCGGCGATCTCAACCGAAGCCCCTCGCCGAGCACGATTCCTCCGACAGCGCCCGACGCGACCCTCAAGCCCCTCGCAGCTACAAACGTTGGACCCGGACCTGTCACCGACCAG
>NW_010954931.1:0-212 GCF_000633955.1 Camelina sativa
GCATCGTGAGGTAAGAGATCCAGTGACTGAATGTGTTCATCTTAGATACGAAACCGAGTATAGGCTGGATTGAATATTATCACCTCAGAAATCGCAATTCCTAGGAGTTTCAACTATGAAAGTTTCATGCTTTTTTAATTTTAGTTGCTCATAGTATTGGATGGGAGCGGATCTCTCCAAATGTAATTTAGTCCCCAGTCTCCTAGTGAAAT
>NW_010954932.1:0-212 GCF_000633955.1 Camelina sativa
CACTTTAATCTCCAAACCTCTGTTACGAGGTTCAAACTATGATGAATGGGCAAACAATCTTAAACTTGCTCTCCAGGCCCGGAAAAAAATTGGCTTCGTCGACGGATCCATACCTCAACCACTGGAAGACGATGTTGATTTTGAAGACTGGATCGCAAACAATGCACTGGTGGTGTCCTGGATCAAACTTACCATTGAAGAAAGTCTCTCCT
>NW_010954933.1:0-212 GCF_000633955.1 Camelina sativa
GAAACGCCTAATGCTACTCAGATATCCACTGACTTTGGTGTGTCGCACGATTTTGTTCAGGATAAGGTTGACCAGAAAGCAAAGTGGCGATCAGCAGGTCGGTTTTGCTAACAGCTAAGAGTACATTTTCACTTCACTTGGGCTTCTCTTTTTTCTTCAAAATAACTTGTTCTTATTGTAGGTACTGATTGTCAGATAAAGACTAAGAAGAA
>NW_010954934.1:0-212 GCF_000633955.1 Camelina sativa
AACTATGTCTGATATATGACTTGACGGTAAGTTATAAAATTTACGGAGAACTCAGCCATAAACTTTATTATAACGAAAGGATTGGAAATGCTCAATAAAAATATGTCCATTTAATGAATAAAAACTGGAACACAACTGCGATCCCCTTCCACCAATCAGATTGCCACAGTAATTTCGCTGCGTCCCGAGAATCACTCTAGAAGACCGTAATA
>NW_010954935.1:0-212 GCF_000633955.1 Camelina sativa
AGACAAATATAACTTGCCACTGTAGCACGAGCCAACCACATGTCTGAAGTAAAACAAACTCTACCACTATGCATTGCAAATACTTCTCTTAACTTTTCCTTTTCTATTCCATATCTCACATACACATCATCAGCAGCAGTTTGCCTACAAATGGGCTGGCATTCGGGATTTAAATATTTATCTCTAGCCCTAACTTTCTCATACTCGACATA
>NW_010954936.1:0-212 GCF_000633955.1 Camelina sativa
ATTCTAAATCCAAACCCAAATCAACGAAACCTAACCTAACAGATAAAAAAAATCCGATGTAAGAGGATTTGGACACGAAAGCCACTAAGAATTTGAGAAAAAGGAAAGGCAGAGATCAAACGTAAAGGAATCAAATTTAGAAGAGAATCTGAAAAATTGAGAGATGGGTCAGTAAGTGACGTTACCAGAAGTAAGATCTGAGGTGTGTGATT
>NW_010954937.1:0-212 GCF_000633955.1 Camelina sativa
AGTTTTTATACCCATATAAATAAATGGGTTTTGATGGGTTCGTCCAACGGGTTCGTGGGTTTATCGGGGTAAACCTATTAGGGTTATGGGTAACCAATGGGTTAATCGAGAAAAAACAAAAATAATATGTATAATATATATATGTATATATTAATATGTGAAATATCTTTTTCTTACAAGTAATTTATGTAAAATATCTAAAATAAATGTTA
>NW_010954938.1:0-212 GCF_000633955.1 Camelina sativa
TACGCTAGTACTTCTCCATGATCATCGTCCCGAACACATACTCTCTGCATGCATTTAATCCTGCCCGTTCGTAGTCATCTAAGTCAATCTCCACGTCGTAACATACATTAATGATCCGAAAAAAACACAAAATCTCACAAGAGTTCATTAGAAGGACCCGAGAAGTCCGAACCGGTCCAAAAGTACTGATTTGTTTGATTCCCCGGAGACGT
>NW_010954939.1:0-212 GCF_000633955.1 Camelina sativa
ATTAATCAGTATAACTCACTGTTGTCTTCTTGATTACACTTTTGCAGGTTATGTGTAGGCTTCATTGCTTTCAGTTGCATTAGATATGCATTTACACTTCTATTATGTGCAGGTATATATATTTTTATCTCATATAATTTGTTCACGAGTGTTTTGGAACATTTGTTCTCATCTATGGTAGATAATAAGTTGTGAGAAAAATGATGTAGATT
>NW_010954940.1:0-212 GCF_000633955.1 Camelina sativa
AGGTCAAGCGTCGAGGCTGTTTCAGTACTAAAGGTAAAATCTATAAACAATTCTATAGTGAAATATTCAAGAAAAGAAAGACTTTGTATATCCATCTCTATCATTACCTTACATCTTCAACAGGTGTCTGTGTTACCAGGGAATGTTTTGTCGCTTCACTTGTCCAGGCCAAACAACTTCAGATACAAGAGTGGACAATATATGTATCTCAA
>NW_010954941.1:0-212 GCF_000633955.1 Camelina sativa
TAACAGACTGCAGTGGGGCATGCAAGTCTAAATTTGGACAAGATACAATTAGCAGATGTGACCGCGACGGTGGTAAAGGAACATGTATTTGCAGTTATCCTTGTTCAACTGAAAAACCCCATATCTGAAGTCAGCATTTTTTCAATTTCTATAAAGTATATAATTAAAAATTAATAAAGTCAAAATCTTAAGTGTTCTGGTTTTTCATAAGC
>NW_010954942.1:0-212 GCF_000633955.1 Camelina sativa
TAAAATGGTCTACTTCCACAAAGTAATATGTAAGATATGACACCAATGCTCCATATATCTGCTTCAGTGCTATAGGATCTGTGGAGTACTTCAGGTGCAACATAGTATGCACTTCCTACCACATCATTGAGACGCTGATCTGATGAAAGACCACCACAAAGAAAACATTCGCCCCTTAAGTCGCTACATAAAATTCTACTAGGCAGAGTCAT
>NW_010954943.1:0-212 GCF_000633955.1 Camelina sativa
ATATATATATATATATATATATTTATAATTCAAATCTTTTTTAGTTAAGGTTCAAATCTCGAATCAAACCCTTTGTAGTTACTTCAACAAAGAAAGCACAGACCAATATAGACTTAAGATTTGGTATATGATCTGTAAATGGTTTATTTCTCTAAAAGGATTTTAGGTACTGCTTGTATTTTGACCTTTGGTCTTTGAATACACCATATTTG
>NW_010954944.1:0-212 GCF_000633955.1 Camelina sativa
GAAACTTTACTAACAATTAAGATGCAATCAAGGAGTCACAAGTTAAGACAATTCAAAGAGAGTGTTTGTCTAACAGTCCTAGAACGATCAAAATACAAAAACGGGAATGAGTCACAGAACTAGAAACGAGAATGCATGACAAGAAGTTAAAATGAATAAAAACAAAAATGAGTCTAAGCATGAACTAAAAGGCAAGAAACGAAACAGTCTCA
>NW_010954945.1:0-212 GCF_000633955.1 Camelina sativa
ATCCTAGACTAGACTACCATATTCCTATTTTCCCCAATTTATTAGATAAACTTTTCCTATAACACAAAAGTAATTTGAAGAAATAAATAAAGGTGAAACACCTATTTCAAAGAAATGGTAACGTGTCTTTTTCCATTAGGCGAGACGATCCAATCTGAACAAACAAAGTTGTCTTTATATCTAAAGAAACATTTTGTGAGAAAGAGAGAGAG
>NW_010954946.1:0-212 GCF_000633955.1 Camelina sativa
AGGAAATAGACAAAGATGGTCATTACAGTGACCCAACCAGCAAAGAAGAGGAAGATTCCAAACTTGAATGCACATAGGAGAGCGAGGAAAGCTTGAGCTATGATGAAAGTGAAGAGGAGGTTTACAGCAACCGTGATGCTCTGTCCCGCTGAACGTGTCTCTAATGGAAAGATTTCGCTTGGTATGGTCCAGCCGAGAGGACCCCATGACCA
>NW_010954947.1:0-212 GCF_000633955.1 Camelina sativa
CTTGGAGATGTTCCTAAATCAAAGGCTCATTTGGTAAGAGTCCTAGGCCATGTTCTTGCATCGGCTACTTTGGAGGAATTTGTCACCAAGGGTTCTGCAGCGAATAATGGATTGAGGTCACTTGTCCAGAGACTTGCCTCATCAAACGACAAGATGAAAGAGAATGCAACTTCTGTACTGGCTGATTTATTCAATTCAAGAAAAGACCTTTG
>NW_010954948.1:0-212 GCF_000633955.1 Camelina sativa
TCTTGTTCCTTTTGAACTTGTGAACATACATCATCAAGAGTAGGTAACTTGTCGCCTCTAAGGATGTGTTTGATGAGATCATTAAATGCCGGATTCAGAGTGAGAAGGAGACCAAAGACCTTGTCTTGCTCTTTTCTCTCATTAAGGATAGCCGGATCGATTGTACTTGGTCGGAGCATCTCAAGTTCGGCCCAAAGTGACCTGAACTTTCC
>NW_010954949.1:0-212 GCF_000633955.1 Camelina sativa
TTTTCTACAAGGTCAGAAGAAGAAAAACAAAGTAATTCCTTCGTTAAAATGTGAAAAAACCAGAGATATCTCCGGTTACCAAAACAAGAATTTGTCCTTACTCAGAGAAGAAATCCTGATTTTCGGGGTTCGTAGGAAGAAACAATCCCACGAAGCCAGAGCCCTCAAACGAGGAATTATGCCAGGGGTTCTCCAAAAGAGACCTGAATGTG
>NW_010954950.1:0-212 GCF_000633955.1 Camelina sativa
ATGTTCATCATCAATGGTGGTTCTGGTTTTAAGCTAGTTTGGGCCACTGTGAAACAATTTCTTGATCCAAAAACAGTCACGAAGATTCATGTAAATTTACCCTTTTCTATGCATATCCATCCACATTTCCACAAGTTATCCTAAAGATTATCTTTAATCGTGTTGACTATTGTCGATGTGTTGTTGTAATAGGTTATTGGTAACAAGTACCA
>NW_010954951.1:0-212 GCF_000633955.1 Camelina sativa
ATATACTTTCGTTTAGACCATTGTATTTGGTACTACAAACATTCAAATTTATACTAAAGTTTGTATATACAAAAAGTTCATTAAGCCACGGTAACTTCATTTCTGAGTCCATTCTTTATGGCTGAATCTCCAAGCTCTCACTTTGATGCTCCATTACATGGTTTTTGTAATAACGTCCAGCAAACTCAGACCTATAAATATATTAAGTGTAT
>NW_010954952.1:0-212 GCF_000633955.1 Camelina sativa
TTTACTTTTTCTTTTAGTTTTCAATTGCTTATGTCTGATGCATTGTTTCTCTAGGGCATTTGTTCCCGCAGTATTATTGGGAGAAGCAGAATCTAAATCAAGCGAGCAATCTGCTAAAGCAAAAGATAAATCATCTGTAAGTGGGTGACATTCTACATTGTATTCTGTCCTCTTGATTTCTTAAGATATTGGAAGAAATCAATTGTTGTTGC
>NW_010954953.1:0-212 GCF_000633955.1 Camelina sativa
TAAATGTAACGATGGATATGTGAAACGTAATAATATTTGTTTTCACATATACTTTGTCATTCGACCGAATAAAAAGAATATTAGGTGAAATGTCAACAAATTTATCATCTAAAGATTGTATTATGCCTCCCAGAATTAAATGTACTGTGCTTGTTAAAATTTTAAAACATTACAACAATTTCTCAGTTTGGGACACTATAACTAAGTTATTG
>NW_010954954.1:0-212 GCF_000633955.1 Camelina sativa
GTTTCAGGTCGTTATGACATTGCGCGGGCGCTCGAGAAATGGGGAGGACTACACGAAGTGTCTCGTCTTTTAGCATTGAACGTGAGACATCCAAACAGACAGCTAAATTCTCGTAAAGACAATGGTAACACAACACAGAAAACTGAATCTATTCATACCAATTTAGACTCGAAGGTTAATGAGAAACATAATCCTTATGTCTCTCAAGACAC
>NW_010954955.1:0-212 GCF_000633955.1 Camelina sativa
TGAGCCACAGATAAAGTCACTGCAACAATGTATCTTCCTTCTAGCACGAGCTGCAATGCCGCTGGAATAGTGGCGAACCAGTAAGGGAAAATGGGTAACAAAGCACTGATGAAGGCGAGAACAGTCGACATGTAAAGGAAATGTATATTGTATAGTCTAAACAATAGCCAAGTGAGACATCCTTGGAAGAAGGCGATTTCAGCTGTTGCTAA
>NW_010954956.1:0-212 GCF_000633955.1 Camelina sativa
AGCCAGTGACAATGTCAGTCCGGTGATGATGGGCACAAAAATGGTAGAGAGAGTAATAAACATGCGGAAACTTGCTCCTCCCAGATCAGATGACAAGGGTTCTCCTCATGGTAACTTGTCTGCAAAGTCTTCATCACCAGACAGTGCAGGATTTGGAAGAACGCTCTCCAAGAAGTCCCTTGATATGGCAATAAGGCATATGGTATGCATTT
>NW_010954957.1:0-212 GCF_000633955.1 Camelina sativa
ATCTCACCGCTAAGCGCAAGAGCACTAACCAGAGAGTTATAAGACTTGCCATTTGGAACAAAACCTTTTCCTTTCATCTCATTAAACAGTTCTCTAGCATTAATGGTCCTACCTTGCGCACATAACCCATGTATTAGATAATCATAAGTAAACGAGTTCGGCTGGCAACTGTAAACCACACTCATCTGGTGAAATATCCTAAGAGCATCATT
>NW_010954958.1:0-212 GCF_000633955.1 Camelina sativa
AGTAACCGCTGTCCCGAGTGCGATTCAGCAATCATAGAGATCGATTTCAACAAGAAAACTACTCCTCTGGAGAACGGAGCCACTCTGCATCAAGGATGTGTTCTATGTGATGAATTGCTTCTCTCACTTGTAGAAGTGAAACATGGGAGGTCCTTTGTGAGGCGAGGAGGAAGGGGAAGGGGACGAGGAAGAGGCCGAGGCAGAGGAGGGAG
>NW_010954959.1:0-212 GCF_000633955.1 Camelina sativa
CAGTAATCATTGTGTTCCATGTACTAACGTTTCTACAAGGCATAACAATCAAACAGTTCCTTTGCCATCTCCATTCTCTCGCCCTGCACATATCCTGCCATTCCATGACACTTCGTTTCTCTCTGGCATTTTGTCGAATAATTCTCTAAGCTTCTTCCACCATTCGGTTTTGTATATATCCTGACACCATTGCTGTCCATGTAAAGACATCT
>NW_010954960.1:0-212 GCF_000633955.1 Camelina sativa
AGTCTTGTCTCTGCCCTTTCAGCTTGTCAATGTTCAATTTTTGTTGTTGAAAGACGTTTGGTATTTATGCTCTGTCGATTGACTCACGGGCTTAGACATGTTTGGCCGTAATGAACAACACACTCTGCGTCAATATGCAAAGCTCCAACTTCATCAATGCAGCAACTGATTCTAATTTTACAGAGTTGATCACGTCTTGGAATTGCATTAGG
>NW_010954961.1:0-212 GCF_000633955.1 Camelina sativa
TACTAGGCGCAGGTCCCCTTCGCCATCTTCACCATCTGCTGAGGATGATGCGGATGCTGATGATACTGATGGTGATGATGGTGCTGATGATGTTTCTGTTACATTTTAGCTTCTGATCATGGTTTCTTTTTATCTTTTTCCCTTTCCTAGGATTGAGTCATTTTCATTCTTGCTTTGAGTCAGTTTGTGTTTGAAAGTTGTTTGGATTTATG
>NW_010954962.1:0-212 GCF_000633955.1 Camelina sativa
TGAACAACGCTCTGTCAGATTTTGACCATTTTGTTTTGGGTTTTTCAACAGCCACAAGATTACTGTCAGAATCTACACCAGCAGCCTGTTTTGGCCACTCCCATCCAAGTTCAACTGCTGTCCATGCATCTTCATGAATTCCGTTAATTCTATGCATTATCAACACCTTCCACAGCCTATAATGATTTGGATCTAACATCAAAAAGTCTTTT
>NW_010954963.1:0-212 GCF_000633955.1 Camelina sativa
GGGTATCGGAGAGACACGTCGCTCGCCGTGATTTTGCTCACCTGCAACCAAAAAAATCGCCAAAATCACTCAAAAACCCAGACGAACAACAACGAAATAAACGAGATCCGTCTCTAATGGTGAAACAAACAAACAAACAAACAAACAAAAAAAGCAGAGAATCCGTTAAAATACCATGACGACTCTAATCGATTTGAGATTTTCCGGCGATC
>NW_010954964.1:0-212 GCF_000633955.1 Camelina sativa
TTACATACCCTTAAACGAAGACGTTGACATGCTTTCGAATTCGGAATTAGATGACAAGAATGAATAAGAAAGAAAAAAAGCAAGAAGAATGAGATACGAGAAGCAACTTATGAAGGAAAGAGAGAATGACGGCTCCTATTTATAATAGTAATACATGAACCTTTCCCAGAAAAAAAATTAGTAATACATGAACGAAAGAATAAACGCTTAAC
>NW_010954965.1:0-212 GCF_000633955.1 Camelina sativa
ATTACCTTCCACCATACATATCCGTAGCCTATCACCCCAATTATAATGATCAGACCATACTTTCTACCACCTGGGAATTGAAGAAATTTGTTATAAGTTTTAGCTTTTAAGCTATAATTTCAGTAAACAAAGATCAACGTCACATATATGAAATGACTTGCTAATGCTAGGGATAGATCATGACATAGCTAGAAGATTAGAGCAGAGAGGGA
>NW_010954966.1:0-212 GCF_000633955.1 Camelina sativa
AACGCAGAAATCTCATCCATAACATTATGGAAATGATTGTTATTAGGCAAGAGGTAAAAACCAATCGTAGCGTTCTCTAAATGCATAAGCTGAACCTCTTGACCCGCTTTCCTAAGTCCTTCTGCGTAAGCCAACTGCCAATCTCGAATCAAATCCAAACCAGCAACAACCACAAGACTCTTTGGAAAACTCACTCCTTGTAAGCTTTTCCC
>NW_010954967.1:0-212 GCF_000633955.1 Camelina sativa
CTGGAATTCCCTAAAGCTCTTGAATCTTGGGGAAGTTACTATGGAGACTTGTGTGTAATCCCTGCAACTGCTCACATGAGCATCACCTGTCAAGGCAATTCCGTCACGGAGCTTAAAGTCATGGGGGACAAGCTTTTTAAACCGTTTGGTATGTTTGATGGGTCTTCTTCACTTCCAAATCACACTCTGTCTCAAGCATTCTTAATTGATTC
>NW_010954968.1:0-212 GCF_000633955.1 Camelina sativa
AAAATCACAAAGAAATTCAAGTAAAATGCAACTAAATGCTCATGCAACCGTGCACTAGATGGATGTCTTTGTTTCCCATCTAGTCCGGTATGAGTATGTGCCTGAACTCACAGAAAACCGGCGATCTCGGTAAGAGTGGTCGGACTTTCTTTCACGGCAACACTTGAACCCTTTCACTTGTTGAAATCGAGTTCCTTCCCGATTCAACACTT
>NW_010954969.1:0-212 GCF_000633955.1 Camelina sativa
TTTTTTTTTGGTTTAAGGTTCAGAAGAAATCAACAGATGCCACAAGCAAAGAAGAAACGACAGTAAACATTTAACTTTCCCATATGTTTCACTCCGTACTCATCACTACTTGGTTTTCTGTATGTACAGAGAGATAATAATAACAAAGAGACCTTTCATCAGAGCTATGGTTCAAGCTTCATCTGAAGCGTTGGCTCAGAACCTGAAACATA
>NW_010954970.1:0-212 GCF_000633955.1 Camelina sativa
AAAAAAGATGAGATGATTTTGATCAGTTTAGAGAGGTAGGTAAATTAACTGTGACATCATTATTCTACTCTTGAGTCAAATGATCACATAAAGCTTGGAAGCGAGGGGTAGGTAAATTACCGATGACCCCGGTATTTGCTTACACCTTTGTTTTTTAAAAAAAACAGAAAAGAAAAAAAAAATTGGGAGAAATCAACTCCTTTGAAGTGAGA
>NW_010954971.1:0-212 GCF_000633955.1 Camelina sativa
CAAGCTTATGGACTGAAGACGAAGAAGATCTCTTTCACAGGGTTGTGCACTCTCATCCTTTTTCAGTTGGTCGCAACTTTTGGAAGCAATTAAAGGAAACGTTTCCTTCAAGAACCATGAAGGATTTGTTAGTTACTACTTCAATGTCTTCATCTTGCGGAGACAACGAGGAAGAAGAAGAAGAAGAAGAAGAAGAAGAAGAAGAAGAAGAA
>NW_010954972.1:0-212 GCF_000633955.1 Camelina sativa
CAACAATCTCCTTAACTTGTCAATGAACCTGCTCGTTCTTTTTTTTTCCTTTAGCAGATGTATTGGGTTTAAGAAAACAAATCTGCTAAACCGGAACAGAACCCTCTTGGAATGATGAGTTTGCCAGTTAGCTGTCAAAGGGAGAAGAGTACGTCTATGCCAATGAATCCACTTTCACGTAGAACTCTAACCATGCACTACTATAACAATAT
>NW_010954973.1:0-212 GCF_000633955.1 Camelina sativa
TTGTTTACAAGTCTTCGGTATCTCTCTCGATTCCAAAAAGTATAAATTGATTCCAAATTTTTTTTCTTATCTCTCTCCATATCATCTCTCTCTCTCAGCATCATCATGGCAAAGGATAATGAAGAACTAGAGTTGAAGAAGAAACAGAGGGAAGAAGAAGAAGAATCTTCCAGCGGCTATGAAGAAGAAGAAGAATCCGGCTGTGAAGAAGA
>NW_010954974.1:0-212 GCF_000633955.1 Camelina sativa
TTACCTGCAAGCGCTTGAGAGACAAGGCCAAACAAATGACGTTGCCATAAGGCATTATCCTCAAGAGCCAATGCGGTAATGGTGTCCGGACCACCAAGATGCAACAGCAAGAACGGTGCCCACAAAGCAAGTAGCTTCTTGTTTTTTGGAGGATCACCAGGTTCTGGTTCCTTCCCTTGGTTCTTAGTGATCTGAGACACCGCATAATTAGC
>NW_010954975.1:0-212 GCF_000633955.1 Camelina sativa
TTACTTCTCTTAACGTAGAAATTTGATTTCAGAAAAAGAAAGATTGATAAGTTGGTACACTGCTCAATCAGGAGGCATCTAGTCTTCAGTCAAGTAACCTGGCCGTTGATCCAGTGCAGGAAGTCCATTTGCACCATATGGTCCATATCAAACCCAAACTCAATTTTTTTTTTTATTCTAATTTTTATAAAATCTGAACTGAACTAATAAAA
>NW_010954976.1:0-212 GCF_000633955.1 Camelina sativa
ATCACCTTTTCCCCATCAGCTGCTGCTTCTGGAAGATTTGAGCTTGCGGGATATCCATTACCTAGGTGACTGGGATCATCCAATCCTGGCGCTTGATTCCTTTGCTGGTTAAAAGATATACCGCTGCCAGGGTGAGGGCCTGGTGCAGGAACTGGTGGTCTCATACCAGTCGTTGGGGTGATTGGCCGTGCACCCATCACTGGCTGCTGTAC
>NW_010954977.1:0-212 GCF_000633955.1 Camelina sativa
TTTCTCCATTATTTATGACACTATTTTCCTCCAGTAAGGAAACATCTCTTTTTCTATGCTTCCTCTTGCTTTTCCGTTTGTCAAACCAATGGTAAATCTGGTTAACACCAGAAGCAAGCTCACTTCTATGCAGTTTCGAAAGAATTTTAGTGGTCTTTGCTTTGAATGAATCATCTATCCTCCAAGTCTTTATGATGCTACTCTTCTCTGGT
>NW_010954978.1:0-212 GCF_000633955.1 Camelina sativa
CCATGGTCGAGGCAGAGACCGTGGTATATCCTTTAAACCACAAAGCTCGACCAAATCAGTGTGCCATAGATGTGGAATGGGGAACCATTGGGCTAAGATATGAAGGACTCCCAAACATTTTTGTGACCTCTATCAAAGAGAGTCTGAAAGGGAAGAATCCTGAAACCCACTTGGTCTATAAAGATGGTGAAAATAATTTTGAACATGATCAA
>NW_010954979.1:0-212 GCF_000633955.1 Camelina sativa
AACGACATTACACCATTACATGACAATAGGAGCTAAAAGCCACCACATCAAGAGGAAGAGAAGGTATCAATAATGGTGGTGTGAAGCGGGTCACTAAGGTGAGTCGCCCAGTTGTTGAGCGGTCCTTTACCCGTTGCAGCAGCCTGAACAGCGAAACCCAAGAAGGCAACCATGGCTAAACGAGCATGTTTGATCTCAGCTAGCTGAAGCTG
>NW_010954980.1:0-212 GCF_000633955.1 Camelina sativa
CCTTTATCACGTACAGATTTTTATTTTCTAGTAAACTGAAATGTTCATCTTTTGTTTTCTTTATATATAAGATGTGTTTCTAAATTTCTCATAGACACACTCAGACCAATATACACAGTCTCTTTTAGTTTTGTCTAACTTTTTCTAAATAAAAATGGGTATCGTCCAAGAGAACCGGGTCGAAGTCAAGTCAATGCTAACTGCGGTATCCA
>NW_010954981.1:0-212 GCF_000633955.1 Camelina sativa
TGGATTTCCAGAAAACGTTGAAGAATTTGATATCAGATTTGCCGGTATTGGACCCTTGAACTGATTATGCGAGACGTCAACCTGACCCAAAAACTTAAGCCTTTGAAGAACCGATAAAGACCCTGTCAACTTGTTGTTGGATATGTTGAGTCGTTCAAGATTGATAAGATCCCCCAATGCGGTTGGAATCTCACCTGTAAAGCCGTTGCCAC
>NW_010954982.1:0-212 GCF_000633955.1 Camelina sativa
TGATAAGGACTGAGTTACAGTTCTCAATCACCTATCACACTGTAACAGAGTCGCAGGTCTGATCTAACTAACTCACACAAAATGATCACGCAGGATCAGTCTTTACAACAGACTCTACTAACTATTTATACTCTCTAAAGTTTGTTAGGACTTAGAGATATTTTCTTCTTCACTCAAGCTTCCTTCTCACGTGCCTCTCATATAGCTTATCA
>NW_010954983.1:0-212 GCF_000633955.1 Camelina sativa
AAGGAGAACAGTTTGTCAAGGAACATGACCTGCTATTCTTAGAAGCACCTGCAAGAACAGCTCGAAACGTCGAAGAGGTGACACTGATTCTTTGAAAATATATGTGTGATAATTTAATTTTGTGTTTACATTACTTGCCAGTTTAGGCTACACAGACATGGTGTGCATAGTTTTTGTATTTTTACTTTCAAGTTTGTTTGTGAAACATTTGG
>NW_010954984.1:0-212 GCF_000633955.1 Camelina sativa
AAAAAAAAATAAAACTCTAACACGATCAAAGCAGCTAGCGATGTTCTGTTCCATGGTTTCAAAAACAAAATCCAGATCCAAAAAGACGCTTTTACCTTGTTCAAGGGTCGACAATGGACCATCGCCGAGGAAAACGGGAAACGACTCTTCTTCACCGATTTCTTCATCTTCGTTACTGGAAAACAGGAAACGACTCTCATCAAAAGAACAAC
>NW_010954985.1:0-212 GCF_000633955.1 Camelina sativa
CTTGAGCGTTGTTTGCATCGTCTTGAATGGGATCGTTCCCAGGAGCAGCAGAGGAAGAAAGAAGAGGATGAGAAAGAGCTGGAGCGAGTGCAGATGGCTATGATTGATTGGCATGATTTTGTCGTTGTTGAGTCTATAGATTTTGCGGATGAGGAAGATGAAGAGTTGCCACCGCCTATGACACTTAACGAGGTTATAAGGAGGAGCAAAGT
>NW_010954986.1:0-212 GCF_000633955.1 Camelina sativa
CATCTTCAGGCATAGCAGACTGCAAAATGTTTCAGCACACAAAATATAACGGAGGCATCTCTTAAAAAGTAAATATTTGAGCAATTAGACCCAAAAAAAAAAAAGTAAAGCTCAAAACTACTGACATACCTCAATGGCATACACTGCAGCCTTTAGCGATTGCAGCTGGGAAGATAGAACTTTATGATCCGGAAATGTATCACACTCTTCTT
>NW_010954987.1:0-212 GCF_000633955.1 Camelina sativa
ACTTATCTAAAACACTTAAAGTCTTTTATTTACTGCTGATGTGACTGAAGTAGGTATAATTAAAATTCTCCAACAACACAAAACTTTTTATTTAATGATCTTCTTAATTTCTCTATATTAACCAATCTTATTTACTTCTTTCTTACCAATCTCTAAATCATCTTCTCTCGGAAATCATCTTTTTTCTTAAGACATAGCTACTTCTGTTCCTC
>NW_010954988.1:0-212 GCF_000633955.1 Camelina sativa
AGCTCTCGCATTGTTATTCTTGAAGGCATATACGCTTTGAGTGAGAAGCTACGGCCTTTGCTAGATCTTCGTGTCTCTGTCACTGGTGGAGTGCATTTTGATCTTGTCAAGCGTGTTTTGCGGGACATTCAACGTGCTGGCCAGGAACCTGAAGAAATCATACATCAGATATCTGAGACGGTTTTCACGCTAATCTTTGCTATCTTTTATTT
>NW_010954989.1:0-212 GCF_000633955.1 Camelina sativa
AATCAAGTTTCATCCTGATGGAAGAATAGAGAGGCGCAAGTCTAGGTTGGTGGCAAGAGGATTTACTCAGACATATGGTGAGGACTATGTTGAGACCTTTGCTCCTGTGGCTAAACTTCATACTATCAGGATTGTATTATCTTTAGCTGTGAATCTTGAGTGGGATTTGTGGCAAATGGATGTGAAGAATGCATTCCTTCAAGGAGAGTTGG
>NW_010954990.1:0-212 GCF_000633955.1 Camelina sativa
AGGGTGCGCCGCTTTAAAGTCTTTCAGAAGCTTTAGGGAATGGTGGTAATCCGAACCTGGACGGGCCTCTTTGTACAAACGGGGCACAGTTTCTAGGTTGTGGTTCATCACATCAGGCGGGGCGGCGTTCAGAATGCCAATGGCGCGGTCCAGTCGACCCCGGAAGTCTGGCACCAAAATTTCGATTCGGGTGTTGGGCGACAATTCACGGG
>NW_010954991.1:0-212 GCF_000633955.1 Camelina sativa
GCTTCCAAAGCATCAGCTGCACTAGCGCGAACATTGATATCATTTTTTTGTTCCAAAAGCTGTATCAGCGACTTGACAACTCCAGAATTTAATATTTTCTGGATGCTATCACAAAAGGAGAGAACTAGACGAGCCAGCAGAGACGCAGCATTTGCTTGAGAATTGGGATTATCAGATGACAAAAGAGACACAACTATGTCCACACCACTACC
>NW_010954992.1:0-212 GCF_000633955.1 Camelina sativa
TTTCGCTTGGCCATACGCTCTGCAAGCGCCTCCAATTGGATGTCAAGTGCAGCATTGAATCTTTCCTCTAGCTCCCATTCTGCTGCTACAAGAAGTTGAGGTTGAGTTCTCATTTGAACATCTACTCGATGTATCATCCGATCTCCATCATCGGGTGAGTCATCAGGTTCTGCCTCGGGTGGTTCTTCGATTTGTGATTCTCGAACCAGTGC
>NW_010954993.1:0-212 GCF_000633955.1 Camelina sativa
ACAAGTAAGAATAAATCTCTGTTGGCCTCTTTTTTGGTACATTGGCTTAATTTTTTGTTTGTCTCCGTGTTGGGTTTCATATAGTTTAAATCAACTGTTGGTTAAGTTCAAATTATGGGGGTCCGGTTTTGGGCTCTTATTGGGCCTGCTAATCTTTCCCTCAGTAGCAAAGGTGTTCTATCCCCTTCGCATGCTTCTATATTTGCATGGTA
>NW_010954994.1:0-212 GCF_000633955.1 Camelina sativa
TTGGGTTCAATCTTGATAGTCTTGATCTGATCGGGATTAGGGTTGTCCGAGATGCTGTCGTACTTGAAAACCTTATCAGTAACGCCGAAGTACTCAGCGAGCTTGAGAGGTGTCTCGGGGTCTGTGTGCGAGACCCCGCTCAATGCGTATCTAAGCTTGCCATCGACCTTTCCCTGAGTGTTCACGAGCTTGATGGTGCGAGTGATGTTAAT
>NW_010954995.1:0-212 GCF_000633955.1 Camelina sativa
GTTTCTTTCCCCTTTTGGTTTTGAGTTTATCTTTGGTTTGTTCTCTGGGAGATATTTTTTGTATATTTTATTAAAATAAATAATAAATAAATAAAAACCCAAAAAAGACTTAAATATTAAAGACTTTAAATTAAAACTAAAATATTATTTATTAAATCTACATAAAAATTGAGAAAAATGTCGTTAAAATCACGAACTTTCAAATTGTGGCC
>NW_010954996.1:0-212 GCF_000633955.1 Camelina sativa
TTGATCGTCGGGATGGATTGGGATCTGAAAGAAACCTGAATAGCCATATAAGAAACGGTAGTAAGGATGGTTAGCCAATCTCTCAAGCATTTGAACAATAAACGGCAAAGGAAAATGATCCTTACAGGTCGCAGCATTAAGTTTTCTATAGTCTATGCACATGCAATGTCCCGTAACTGTCCTAGTAGGAATCAACTCATCCTTATCATTCT
>NW_010954997.1:0-212 GCF_000633955.1 Camelina sativa
GGCAGATTCCATCGGCGTACTCTGAGCCTTGACCGCCGATCTCGTTAGCCTCCCGCCTCTTCTCGCGGCGCCTCCCCTCTTCACAACCTTCGGTGGCATCGCTATCCGATGTTCTCTTACCAAAACAGAACAGATTAACCCAATTCGAAGAACAAAGAGCAGAGAAAAGCCACACAATTGTCGGGATCGAACAACCCCTAGCTCAGCGGATC
>NW_010954998.1:0-212 GCF_000633955.1 Camelina sativa
GTACTTCTGATATTCTTGCAGTTCGATCACTAGGCTACATATCGATTATATTAACGTTTGTGGCTTATTAAGTTGTGTTTTCTTAGAAAGAATAGGTACATTTGAATCTGATAGTCTAACATGTTTCGTTTCGGGAAGATAAAACATTTGAAAAAAATATCATGTCAAATGGAATCAAACAAGCATTTGAACGGCATCAAAGGTAAAAATCA
>NW_010954999.1:0-212 GCF_000633955.1 Camelina sativa
CTCAGCATCTTCAAACGTCCGATATCTCGCGGTATGACTCCCGAGATATTGTTGTTCCTGAGATCCAGGTGAGCTAAACTCGTTAACCTCGTGATCGACGGAGGAATCACGCCGGAGATTTGATTGTCGGCGAGGTTCAACACCTTAAGCCTCAGTAACATCCCAATATTCGCCGGAATCACGCCGGAGATTTTGTTTCCGACGAGATCTAT
>NW_010955000.1:0-212 GCF_000633955.1 Camelina sativa
GGTCATGAAATGCAGTTACTGCATCGTGTTTGCAAAGATTGCAATGTTGGGAAAGATACTGAAACAAAGCCATCTATTCAAGTGTTTAGTCTTCTTGACGAAAATATTTCAGCTGGAATGAATAAAGATCAGTTGTTAAAAAAACTTAGCAACACTGTAGTTAAAGATCTCCCGTATAAATGCCAGAAGATTGTGGTAACCGAGCAAGATTC
>NW_010955001.1:0-212 GCF_000633955.1 Camelina sativa
CCACACTAGACGAAAACAACAACAAATAACTCAAGAAGCTCTGACGTAGATTGAAGACTTGTATATTCACGATATAGACATTTCCACCTTCATAATTACTAAAGCAAAATTAAAACAGTAGACAAACAAAGATATCATGTCATGCCGGCAAATCTTTTAAGTCTTAAAAACAACAACAATAAACGCAAGAAGCTTGTTTTAGGAGAAATTAA
>NW_010955002.1:0-212 GCF_000633955.1 Camelina sativa
CAAGCACTGCACAATGAAAAATTAAGTGATTAGCCATGTAACTATGCTAACAAGATGATCGATTTCGATAGTAATAAGAGACAAAACCCCAACCCATAAACAAAACGACAACAACATGACGATTACAAAACGACAATGATTCGATTACATACCTCATCTCTCCAATTCCAAAACGACAACAATTCGCATGTAATCAAACACCCAGATTCATC
>NW_010955003.1:0-212 GCF_000633955.1 Camelina sativa
ACGTAATGGAGGCTTGTTGTTGAAACAACAGTTGACTACAAACGAAGATATTTAGCTCAAAAGAGCTGGAGAAAGCGACGGATAACTTCAACCAGAACAGGGTTCTTGGGCAAGGAGGTCAAGGCACTGTCTACAAAGGAATGTTGGTAGATGGACGAATTGTTAGCTGTGAAAAGGTCTAAGGTTTTGGATGAAGACAAAGTTGAGGAGTT
>NW_010955004.1:0-212 GCF_000633955.1 Camelina sativa
ACAAAATCTTGGAACGTAGGGAAATGGAAATTCTAGAAGCAGAGCATTTGCTTAAGGCTACACACACTGCAAATGAAGAACTGCAGAAAGAGGTTGAGGAGCTGAGGAATGATTGTGAAAAATCAAGACAAATGAGGGGAAACTTAGAGAGGCAGATTTTTGAACTGTCAGATGTTACTGGAAAACAGGAGGAAGAGATTAATAAACTTAAC
>NW_010955005.1:0-212 GCF_000633955.1 Camelina sativa
CAAGCAAAGATTCAAGTCCGGGGGAATTGATGTGTCTGCATTTTATAAGATTTTACCCACAGTTTTTATATTTGTTTTGAGTCATTTATTAAGTCCAAGTGTGTTTTTAGAGTCTTTTTAGTCTTTTGTGAATCTGTACAGGTTTTAGACTACTTTGGAAGGAAACTGAGTGTTTTGGGGATGAAAACAAGTATCTGAAGCCAATTTGGTGA
>NW_010955006.1:0-212 GCF_000633955.1 Camelina sativa
ACTAAATTTTTAAAGAATACTTAATATAAATTTAGACCGGGAATATGTTTGGGAATAACTTTAACGACCGCGGTCTTAGCGAGTTGACCCGCTGCCGTCCAAGAAAAAAATATGGACCAACCTGTTTGACACCTATAAATACATAATTATTATAAACAAACAAGTACAACTTAATAATATAAAAGGATATTAATACCAGTTCTATAACAAAA
>NW_010955007.1:0-212 GCF_000633955.1 Camelina sativa
CTATGTACTGATTTATGACTTGATCTTGATGCTTTACAGATTCAAGTCTTTCTGTAATTACTTCCTCCAGGGATGAGATAGCTCCATAGCCGACACAAAACTCGCACAAACTTTCAATGGTCCCATATTCAGTTGCCAATGGATCTGTTCGTTGAGGTGATGAAGATGAGCTTACTGCGCCCACAGATGAAGTTTGCAAAGGAGGCGGAAGA
>NW_010955008.1:0-212 GCF_000633955.1 Camelina sativa
TAAGCCGTGCGCCAGAAGGTGGACAAGTAGGAAATGTGTTTAGAGGCATGAGATTCCCAATGTGATTCGTTAGAGTTCCAAGAAATTTCCAATCGTCACGACATGATCCATTACGGAGCCAAAAATCATCATCTTCATCAAGATCTTTAATTTTGATCCTCCTCGTGTGAGTTTTTCTCTTTGGATCATAGTAAGACACATAAATCTCTTTA
>NW_010955009.1:0-212 GCF_000633955.1 Camelina sativa
GATGTTCCTTAGTGATGAAGTGTTTAGGGAGCCACACCTAACGACACTAACATTATCAAAAAGAAAAGATCAAGAATACAAAAAAAAAAACCTGATTCAAATCATATCGAAACTCAAAAGCAGCAATACGCATTCTAATTACGTAGCTTAAATGATTTATTTATTTAAGGCTATATCGTAAGATAATCCAAAGTATTAGTAAAACAACTAAA
>NW_010955010.1:0-212 GCF_000633955.1 Camelina sativa
ACTTCTTTGTAGTATCCATTCTCACCAACCATGTAAGCTTTGTAGTTACTTGCACTTCTGTCTAAGTCAAAAATCATTGCTACTTTCTTCTTCTCGTCGACGAAGAAACTCCCATACGGAAACCGATATTTTTCAGTCAACGGTGTGATCATATCAACTTTTAAGAAGTTCCTCCACGACACTATATTGTGCTCAATCTTAGTTGTAATCCA
>NW_010955011.1:0-212 GCF_000633955.1 Camelina sativa
GATGGCTACTCGATCTAATTCTGGGTTCGAGTCTTTGAGTTCTATAAAGAGCCATCATGCTTTTAATTACCAAACTAACAACTCTTCGAATCCTCTTGATTTAGTTTCTGGTTCCAAGCTTGATACTTCCATGGTTTTTTTTCGAGTTTATGGAATTTCCGATTTCTTCTTCTTTGTATGATCCAAAAAAATAAAAATGAACACAACAACTC
>NW_010955012.1:0-212 GCF_000633955.1 Camelina sativa
ACGACGGCTAGTGGTCTTAAGGCCTTTGATCCCATTTTCTTCCTTCTGAATCCTTTCCCTTCCTACACCGTTCAATTGCTTGACCCTATCTCTGGTGGCCACTCGTCCACGTGTCGAGAACCTGATAATGGAAAATCTAAGTTCGAGGTGGCTAATCACGTGCAGCATACGATAGGGAATGCGTTGGGGTTCGAGTGCACCAACCTCACGAG
>NW_010955013.1:0-212 GCF_000633955.1 Camelina sativa
AAATATTATAACACCCGAAGTTCATCAAAATGTTTTTACCCCAATTCTATCACTGAATATTATTGAATTATGTACCGTCGCACTCCTCGCCCGCCATGACGGGAACCGGTTTTTAAAAGATTTTTCAGTAAATAAGTTGGATTAAATTTCTAAATAAATAACTCAAACCTATGTAAAATTGCAGATTCTAATAGCTAAACTAAAACAACCTG
>NW_010955014.1:0-212 GCF_000633955.1 Camelina sativa
AAGCCTAAAAGACAAAAAAAGACCTGGATTTTCTTGAGCTTTATTGCTAAGTATTCCTGTAAACTGTATCTGTTTCTCCATATAGTTAGAAGAACCACGACGAGACTTCTTTCGGTATACACAGTTCCTTATATTGTCACACCATCCTCCTCCCTTTCCACATTCCCAATTCCAATTTTTAGTAACAAAACAAGACTTAAAATATATATATA
>NW_010955015.1:0-212 GCF_000633955.1 Camelina sativa
AACAAGCCACCTTACCTAAATTGGGACATCACATGTTGTTCAGTTGTGTCCTTCTTTACCACAACGGCTACACTTGTGTCTCTTCGACGATTGTGATTGTTGAGACGCTCTTATCTTGTCTTCAACTGTTTCATGTCTTCGTTTCCTTCGTCTACCAGGGTGTCTTCTTGATTCAGGTGGTAAAACTTTTGCAGCCTCAATGTGGTCAGGGA
>NW_010955016.1:0-212 GCF_000633955.1 Camelina sativa
TAAGGTCAGAATGTGTGAGAATCCAATGCATTTGACTAATTATAGGAGTTCGGGTTGAAGGTTGAGTATTTAGATAAGACTTATACCCATTTTGTCCCGAAACAGGCTAAAACCGAGAAAACATTGATTCAATAGCAGTAAACAGCTTTGTTACTGTGTCTAGGTTCAAAATATGTAACTATCTAATGCATTTGACTATTTATAAGAGTTTG
>NW_010955017.1:0-212 GCF_000633955.1 Camelina sativa
ACAGTTAGTATTCAATACCTGATGGCTCGAGCCTGGTTCAAGGACCAGTCGATCTGAATGGTAGGTCCACCAGGAATAGGTCCAGAAACAGCACCAGCAGAGTTACTGTAACGGAGAACACCCGTGGTGGTAAGGACATTGGAGGTAAAACGAGAAGAGACGACCACGTAATAATCCCGTGGAGGCTGGTCAGCGGTTACAAGGACAGAGTA
>NW_010955018.1:0-212 GCF_000633955.1 Camelina sativa
AAATTATTATAGAGATGAAGCAGAAAAATGAATGAGCAACACAAAGATTGAAGCGTTGCAGCGAGATCAAGGAAAAATTAGTCAGAGGAGATAAAACAATCCCAAATGCATGAACTCACCTCAATTTTGCTAGCCGATTCATGCAGACTGCAGCAGCATGGGAGTTGTAATCTCTTAGAAGAATAGAATATAATCCATCCTTGTTTCCATTC
>NW_010955019.1:0-212 GCF_000633955.1 Camelina sativa
TTGATCCAATACAGGGAGAGAAAGGAGACTGCGTAAGCTCAGAACCAGATCGTGAAACGGAAGCATCTTCACCATCAATACTAGAAGAACAATCTTCATCACAATTAGAGTCACTCCGTTTCCTATCTAGATAGATTACAGCTTCTGAATGCCGACCTCGCAGCTTCGAAACCCACTGAAGTACAGCCTTCTTAGCAGAAACTTTGGTCCAG
>NW_010955020.1:0-212 GCF_000633955.1 Camelina sativa
CCATCTCCTTCAGCGTCTCCCTCCAAAGCTCCGGCTGCCTCCAAAACTGATCATGACGTCGAACCTCCAGTCACCGATGACCAAATCGGAACTACCGACGACGATACAGCTGCAGCCCCAGGTGATGATGACGTTGCAGTGGCTGGTCCTGTAGGAAGTGACTCCTCCTACGCTAGCAATGGACCCTCAGGCTCTGACGATTCTGCCGACAA
>NW_010955021.1:0-212 GCF_000633955.1 Camelina sativa
ACCCGTCCCAATCACAGTCTTCAAAGTGCGGTCCTGAACCACAAGAAAGTGATCAGTCATTTGCAAAACACAACGGTTTTCATCCATCAATTGTCCAATTGAAAGCAAATCAGATTGAAACTCCTCAACATAGAAGACTGAATTCATAACCAAATCTGAACTAAGTCTAACTGTCCCTTCTTTCACAGAAACCCTTTCTCTACCATCAGCCA
>NW_010955022.1:0-212 GCF_000633955.1 Camelina sativa
GACGAGTGCAAGCTCAAGTTTCTGGAGCTAAAGTCGAAAAGAAACTACCGGTTCATAGTATTCAGGATAGACGGGCAACAAGTGGTGGTCGAAAAGCTAGGAAAGCCCGAAGAGACTTACGATGATTTCACGGCTTCCCTCCCTGCGGATGAGTGCCGCTATGCAGTCTTCGATTTTGACTTCACCACCGCTGAAAATTGCCAGAAGAGCAA
>NW_010955023.1:0-212 GCF_000633955.1 Camelina sativa
TCCTTCTCGTTATCAGCGATGAAGAACATGGTATAGCCACCACTAGACAGCTCAAACGCGAAAGGCTTGTTGACAACATCCTCAGCTCCTTTCACGGTGAGACAATCACCGACGGAGATCACACCACGCGGCGTAGATCCGCGAATTCCAGCAGCGGCTTGATCTTTGAACCAGAGAAGCTTCCCTCGTTTGAGAACGAACCAACGGCGGCG
>NW_010955024.1:0-212 GCF_000633955.1 Camelina sativa
GGTCGAATAGGCGTCCTCATCTTCTTGCTCATCATCATCTTGATCAGATTCCCATTGTACTTGCGAGCATTGTCGCAGGTGGCTCCGACCTCCTGCGGGTCACCGTTGGAAGGCCATCCTGTCTCGGAGACGACTATGGGGACTTTCTTGTAGCTGATGCCGACAGCGTCAAGGGCGTGATAGACTGCGTCGACCTGAGCGAAGAGCATGTT
>NW_010955025.1:0-212 GCF_000633955.1 Camelina sativa
TTAATGATGGTTAGAACAAAAGCAGTAAAAGGCAAAGGCGCGTGGTATTGGACTCATCTTGAACCAATCTTACTTCACAACACCGACACTGGTTTCCCTAAAGCCGTTAAGCTCCGTTGCTCTCTCTGCGACGCCGTTTTCTCAGCTTCAAACCCTTCACGTACCGCTTCTGAGCATCTCAAACGTGGCACTTGTCCCAATTTCAACTCTTT
>NW_010955026.1:0-212 GCF_000633955.1 Camelina sativa
ATCAGTACATATAAATAATTTGTATACACAATCGATTTGTTTGTTGTTATATTGATGTAGTGAATGCTCTAAAGGAGATAGCTATTACACTTGGACTCACGAGACGGTTGAACCTAAGCAACGGATACCCTTGTCCTAAAGGAAAACTGATGACCATACCAGAAATTGAGTTTGTTCCGGAGATGAAAAACACCATTGTTTGTGATTGTAAC
>NW_010955027.1:0-212 GCF_000633955.1 Camelina sativa
GTGATATCAAAGCACTACGTGATTTCTGACTTCTGGATGGATGACCTCAGAAAGTTAATAGAGTGTGAGAAGATAGGAACTCTGACAACAATTCCTATATTCTTCCAAGTTAATCCTTTGGATATCTTAAGTCACGCAGTAGGAAAATACGCGGACACGCAGAGTGAGACCTTGGAGATGGTGCGGAAGTGGTTGTATGCTCAGGTGTCTCG
>NW_010955028.1:0-212 GCF_000633955.1 Camelina sativa
GGCGCTTCTTTGAGGACTTTGCCGAAGACGGAACAAGCGCCGCCGTGAATCATGTGCTCCACGCTCTCGGGATCACGGCCCAGTAGGCCCAACGCACGAGCGGCGTTCTCTTGGCCTTCGGGCTTACCTTCCTTGAGCAGCTTAAGGAGAGGGACGACGCCTCCTTCTTCGATGATAAGCTTGGTGTAGCGATCGTTATCACGGGCGAGGGA
>NW_010955029.1:0-212 GCF_000633955.1 Camelina sativa
GCTTGATCCCTAAAGCAGACTTTCCTATCAAATATCCTTTCTTTATTTTCTTTCAGACTAATTAGTTGAAACTAGTTCACATTTCACTTCTCATTTACTTTTTGCGTGATGGGTTCTTAACTGTTATTTCACATATAGATACTGTAAAGTTCAGAAGGAAGGCAACATAGGTTTTGAATCTGGTGGCAATCGGGAGTTGTCTCTTCACTCCA
>NW_010955030.1:0-212 GCF_000633955.1 Camelina sativa
GATCAGTGATCATGCTCTCGCAGTCTTTGAGTGCACAAAAAACACTGAAAGTGCTCGATGACAAGGGACAATCGTTTCTTGAATTGAGACCAGACGGTGTATGGGCCAATCAACACCACAAGTGGTATTCGCAATTGAAGGTGTATGGCCCATCCGTTGGGCAGGAAGACTGGGTCAAAGTGAGCCAGGGGCACACCGTGACCTACCAAGAC
>NW_010955031.1:0-212 GCF_000633955.1 Camelina sativa
CCAGCAACATATCTAGAGACATCAAACTGGCTGTTCCAAGAGAACAGAGGAACCAAATGGACAGCTGAAGAAAACAAGAAATTCGAAAACGCTTTAGCCTTCTACGACAAAGATACACCAGACAGATGGGTCAAAGTCGCTGCTATGCTCCCTGGGAAAACCGTGGGAGATGTGATCAAACAATACAGAGAGCTCGAAGAAGACGTCAGCGA
>NW_010955032.1:0-212 GCF_000633955.1 Camelina sativa
CTCAGTGGGAATGTCCTGATGCTTCTCTCAGTCCTCATCTGCGGCATCATCTGTTGCCTCGGGTTACATTACATCATTCGTTGTGCATTCAGACGTACTTCAAGTTTCATGATCTCCGATCCGATCTCTGGTTTTTCAACATCACGAGATTCATCAGACAAAGGAATCAAGAAGAAAGCTCTTAGGATGTTCCCAGTTGTGAGTTACTCACC
>NW_010955033.1:0-212 GCF_000633955.1 Camelina sativa
AGGAAGAAAACAGGGTGAAGCTCTTTAGGTAAGGTTTCGTTTGTGGGAAGTCTCTGATAGAGAGTCACAAATAAGACCAAATAATAAGCCAACCCCACGGCAAAAAAGAACATTGGTCCTTCTTTCAACCCCATTGTTGCTCCTAGAAGTGCTCCAGCGAAGTTACCGACAATAGAAAGGTGGTTTGTAGGGTTAGCGACTTTGGAGAGGCG
>NW_010955034.1:0-212 GCF_000633955.1 Camelina sativa
AGAAGAGCATTTGCTTCTGCTAGAATCTTGGATGCAAATGAGAGTAACAGCAAATGAGGCTTCCACACTTGGCCATTCGGTAATACTCTCTGGCCTGCCCGATTAGTCCTGCAAGCAGAGTGATTCTCAACTAAAGAAACAGGGTTCATGAGCCTCATATCTCCAGCTGCTTGGCGAATGGCCTGCTGGATGACATGAGAACGTTGTGTTAC
>NW_010955035.1:0-212 GCF_000633955.1 Camelina sativa
TCAAATTAAGACAAGACGAGCTCACGAACGAACGGCTCTGTGTTTTTATTTATTAGTAATTATCTTTCGATAGGAGCTTCGTTTATACAAGAATAACGGACGATACGGCAAGTAATTTAGTGAGAAAAAAAAAAAAAAACTGTAAGGTTATTATTAAATTCCCAAATATCAGATAATAATGTTTTAAAAAGAAAAAATAAAAAGAAAAAAAA
>NW_010955036.1:0-212 GCF_000633955.1 Camelina sativa
AAAGTTGAAAGCGATGAAGAAACCACACTGATTCTTAGCACAAGAAGCTCATGCTGAAAATTTTTCTTTTTCTTGATGTATTACCAAATATTTCGTATGAGAAGTCTATGGCTAAAAGATATTTATAACAAATGTGATCACCAATTTTATTTGGTAGCTAAACTCCAATATAACCCAAGAAAAAAGATAGAAAAAGTATTAAACCTGAAACT
>NW_010955037.1:0-212 GCF_000633955.1 Camelina sativa
AACCCTCGTCGCTTACTTCGTGGTAAGATTCTGTTCCATAAGCCAGAATATAAAAAAAACACATCACATTTTTTTTTTTAAAGTATATTATTACTTGACCAAGCGCAAACGTCACTTTCAGTTGCAGTTCTTGGTGGGAACTGTTCAAAGCTCGCCTTTAGCTGCTTATGATGAACGTAAGCCGGCCGGCGATTCACCCGGTGGATGTTCTT
>NW_010955038.1:0-212 GCF_000633955.1 Camelina sativa
AGTTTAACTTCACGACTCGGTCCATTTAACTACTTACTACATTAGAATTACTGAGAATTAGAATGAAGGGAAACTAAACAGAAACCAAACCAAACCTATTTCTTTCGGTTCTCTCACTTGTCACTCCTCTGTTTTGCTCTACAGGGTTCACCCAATAACCTGGGGGGTTATACCAAGACCGTAGTGGGCGTTTTCACTGACAAAGCTGAAGC
>NW_010955039.1:0-212 GCF_000633955.1 Camelina sativa
AAAAACCTGACCTGGTTACTCCATGCTGCCTCTACAAGGTGAGTGCCGTACTCTTCAAGCATCTCATACAGGAGCAGAAAAGCTTGCCACTCCTGCTGACTAGACAACCCAGAGTCAACAGACCCATACAATTCTCCCACACCAAGCGACTTGGCTTCCTTTTCTGCCCACGTCTCCTTTCTTGTCAGGGACCGATGAACTGAATCCGCTTC
>NW_010955040.1:0-212 GCF_000633955.1 Camelina sativa
CATTAATGGCAAACTTATTATGTATTAGAACCATCGGAATTTGAAAACAACAAAATAGAAAAAGATTTACCTTCTAACTGATCAAGCATATACTCATTGATAATGCCAACATCCTCATTGGTGGGACATAAGATTGCTCTTTCTTGAAAGAACAAAGGATCTTTTTTATCTTTCAAAAACTTAGGATCTCCATAAATCTCTTTGCTTATTAC
>NW_010955041.1:0-212 GCF_000633955.1 Camelina sativa
ATATATACTTCCAAATTTTAAATTAGGTACGAGATGAAGAACGTTGGCAAAGTCCACGCAGGGTTCTCGAGAGCTTTAGGCCTCCAAAAAAATGGATGGCCCAAGGAAAACCTAAGTCTCCTACACCAATATGCTTACTACACCATCAGACAGATGCTTAGGGACAAGCTTGCCAAAGACAAGAACCTTAAGTTTATTCTAACAGGTCACAG
>NW_010955042.1:0-212 GCF_000633955.1 Camelina sativa
AAGGAGAGTCTCGTTCGCGTCAGCCATATCATCGAAATCAGGTTGTCTTCTGTTCTTTAAAGCCTCCATGAAAACACGACTGATTCTAGAGAAAGGGTTTTTCTTTCCTCCTCTCTCAGTACTAAAACGGTAAGAGGTAGTTCCAAGGAGGAAGAGAGACAGAGCAAGCAACATGGAAACACTTGTGATACCAAAACCTATTGACCAGCTTA
>NW_010955043.1:0-212 GCF_000633955.1 Camelina sativa
TCACAACCCAAGCTCCTCGCAAATCTAACCATATTCCTAGCAATCTCGATGACCTCTGCTTTGGTTTTCTTCAGTTTATGCTCCAAATGAATATCACTGGTAGCGATAAAAGTATGGATCCTAGGCCGCTTAGCATACTTGACAGCATCCCAAGCCCTCTCAATATCCTTCTTATTGCACCTAGAGAGTCCACAGATGACCGGAACATAGCC
>NW_010955044.1:0-212 GCF_000633955.1 Camelina sativa
TCATCGCCCCACTGGCAACCTAGGACACCAGATACTTGACTCAGTGAACCAATCCGTCCAAGAGACTCAGTGGCGGCTGAATCAGTTGCAACGCTCAGTGAAGCCGAGGCAGCTGGACGTTTAGCAGAGCAAGAGACGAAGCTTCGAGGGTGGTGGTGGAGCTGAGGATAACGGCGGTGATAAGGACCACCAACGGCGAATCTTGGATTGGA
>NW_010955045.1:0-212 GCF_000633955.1 Camelina sativa
AAGGATTTCAGAGATGCTTTGGACGTCGCCAGGAGCAGACATGGGCGCTGGGTTTTCAATGGTGGGAATTAAATCTTTTTGGTAACAGGGGCTGCATATGAAAAGGTAAATGCAATAGTTAGTTTATATGATGAGGGTACCAAATAGGTTGAGAGATGAAACTACCTTTTACGGAATTCCTCTGTAATGTTGTTTTCAACATTCCAAAAGAA
>NW_010955046.1:0-212 GCF_000633955.1 Camelina sativa
CTAAACACTTTTGTAAGCACTAGTTCCGGAAATTGGGCTAATTAATACAACCTTCCGTCTTTACCATGAATAATACGCCTTCTTTATAATAGCAAATGATGTTTAGTGATCTTTCACACTAGTAGTCTTCATAAGAAACAAACCAAGATACTTCATCCTACCATCTACTATAATAAATTTATTATTTTCAGTGTTATGCAATTTTGAATTAA
>NW_010955047.1:0-212 GCF_000633955.1 Camelina sativa
ACCCTTTCCCATGTGCACCAGCCCTTGAGCAATACGCACCTGCATCATGAGTTACCAAGTGAGTTCAATGATTCAAACAAGAATAACAGTTTTACTGTGAGTAGACAAAACAAAAATGAGGAACACATTACACAGAAGAGAAGACTGGCGTCCTTGTAATAATAGCTGGAGAGGTTCCGAAGCATCCCAGCTATCCTTGCGTTATTAGTTCC
>NW_010955048.1:0-212 GCF_000633955.1 Camelina sativa
CAGAAATTGAAGGTCACCTTTGTCGGTCTGGAGCTCGTCGACTCAAAATCTGGTGATTCACGTTGGATTTTGGATTTCAGAGACATGGGTTCCCCAGCAATCATTCTTCTCTCTGATGCATACCGGACAAAATCTACGGACTCTGCTGGGTTTATTCTGTGTCCCATGTACGGGAGAAAGTCAAAAGCTTTTAGAGCTGCCCCCGGGACAAC
>NW_010955049.1:0-212 GCF_000633955.1 Camelina sativa
TACGTGGCAAGTGCATTTAGAGCATAACAGTGATATACTCATCTTGAGCCAGCCATAGACGATGACCTGCCCTCTATGTTCCCATTTTCATCTACATCATTTTTTGGCTGCATCCTCGCATTGACTGTGAGTTTGTTCTTGGGTGAAAGTTTCTTCACTTCCTCCGGTGTGTAGATGAATATCTTTCTCACCATTCCACAGAACTCACTGCA
>NW_010955050.1:0-212 GCF_000633955.1 Camelina sativa
TTGCACAATTCAAAAAACATAAGAAGAAAAACAGAGTTGATAATGTTATTTTTACAACACATTTAAATACTGAAAAATAAAATAACAAATTGGTTTTCTTATAAATAGTCATGTATGAATTATCTGGTCGTAATTTTTTTTAAAAAGGTTGGTAGTCGAATTATTAGTCAATTTATAAAAGCTCGGTGGATACCAAATATAATATTATAATA
>NW_010955051.1:0-212 GCF_000633955.1 Camelina sativa
AACACTTTTACAAGATTACTAGTATATTACAAATAAACAAAAATAAACTCAATAAACTTTCTTAACAAAGAGATTACGAAAGCCAAATAAACCATTAGGATTAGGATTACTAGCATTGACGTTGCTGTTATTATTGTTGTCACTCCCAATGATGTTACTATTACCACCACCACCACCACTCTCGTCGGTTCTGCAGCTTAACCGGCTCCGAT
>NW_010955052.1:0-212 GCF_000633955.1 Camelina sativa
TCTAAAATATTCACATCACTTACATCTGGATTCTTGCTGAATTCTTTAACGGCCGTGTCTCTTGCTGCTAGACTCATTGTGCCATCTAATCTTCTGAATACTATACCATTTTCAAGAAAACACACCTCAACCAAGTCAAGCATACTTGTCCACTGAGAAAATATTATCGTCTTTACAGCCCCCTGGCTAGGTAAAGATGAGTGAAGACTCAT
>NW_010955053.1:0-212 GCF_000633955.1 Camelina sativa
TCCAGTTTTGTGCAGTAAAGATTAGTCTCACGTGGTCCATCAAGGGTTCCTGTGAAATACACTAGACTCATCTGCTCATTTACACCTGCTATTTGCTCAACCATCCATTCACCACTAGTGATAGCTCCAAGGCATGTCCCATCAGACTCATAGAGATACAAATGACTGAAACCAGTCCTCTCGCTGGCCCAAATGAATCCTCCTGAACCTCT
>NW_010955054.1:0-212 GCF_000633955.1 Camelina sativa
CGCAGAAGAGGTTCAGCATCATAGTTGCTAACTTTCAGAGCCTGAAATCATGAAACCAAAAGTATATAAGTTCCAATTCACTGACAAAACAAAACAGATATGAAGCAGTCAGGATACTTTACTTTGGACAGAACGGCCATCCTCTCTTGGGGTTTCTGTCTGGACTTCTCAACAAGGGCAGATCTTTGAAATGTGTTGAGTGCTTTTGTGTA
>NW_010955055.1:0-212 GCF_000633955.1 Camelina sativa
CAAAAGGCTAATAAAGGAACACCTATGAGACCTGGTGCAATGGATGCTTACTTGTTTAGTCTTATTGATGAAGATGCCAAAAGCATTCAGCCTGGAAACTTTGAAAGACACTGGGGAATTTTTTACATTGATGGACACCCTAAGTATCAGCTCAGTCTTGGTACCGGTAACGGGCTTATCCCGGCAAAAGATGTGCACTATTTGGCAAAGAA
>NW_010955056.1:0-212 GCF_000633955.1 Camelina sativa
TATAAAAGTAAAAAAACTGGCAAGATTGTCTACAAGAAGGCTAAGCATATTGTGGAGACTTTAAAAGAACAGGTGAATGACCTCCAATCTAAAGAACCACTTGAAGATGGATTGGTTCAGCCTCTCTCTTGTCCTGTGATAAACGATTTGGTTCGCAAGGTGAGGGGATCCTTGACACTTCTTAACTATTTGATTTTTAACATGATGTTTCC
>NW_010955057.1:0-212 GCF_000633955.1 Camelina sativa
GATCTTGTTGTGGCTGATAAGCAAAGAGTCGTAATTGTGGATGATACAATTGATGTTTGGCCTCATGGCAAGAGCAGCTTGTTGCAGATCACCAAGTACGTATATTTCAGAGACGGTGATGATAATACAAAGTCCAAGTCTTACGCAGAAAAGAAGATAGACGAGAGCTCAGACAACGGATCATTGGCGAATGTTCTGAAGTTTCTCCAAGA
>NW_010955058.1:0-212 GCF_000633955.1 Camelina sativa
CATCAATATTCTGACAGGCGGCACATCTGGGGTTTACTACCCGATTGGCGTGGCGCTTTCCAAAATTTATGCCGACGCCATGCCGGGCGTTCGCACACAGGTTCAATCCACCAAGGCTTCGGTTGAAAACCTGAATCTGCTTCAACAAGGCCGTGGCGAATTGGCCATCGCGCTGGGCGATTCAGTTAAATCAGCCGTTCAAGGCGATGAAG
>NW_010955059.1:0-212 GCF_000633955.1 Camelina sativa
AACAATCTACCGGAGAAGAAACTTGATTTTAAAGATTCAGGGGTCGAGTTCGCGGGACCGTTCGTGTTATATATGAGCTATGGATTGTTAGATGCCATGTATCAGAGTATGGTGTATTGGTTGATAGGAGCATTGGCTGATGATTCACAGACTTTGAGTAGATATAGTGGATTCTACAAAGGAGTGCAGAGTGCAGGAGCTGCAGTGGCTTG
>NW_010955060.1:0-212 GCF_000633955.1 Camelina sativa
TATATATATATATATAACGTTGACAACCAAACACCTAGGGGAGATTAAGATTGTAAAATGCGCTATTTTGGATTTAATTAATTCAAGAATCTTCATGGGATCATGTGCATTCTCCTTAATCTAATGTTTTATAGGTTACTGCAGTACTTTTCTAATGATATTTTCTTATTCGCAAATTTAAAATCTTTGGCATTTAGGGTGACAGTTCTACA
>NW_010955061.1:0-212 GCF_000633955.1 Camelina sativa
TATCTTTATTGGAAATGGAAACCGAACCAATGCGATATACCGAGATTCGACGCAAACCGGTTTCTTGATCTTATGAGAGATAAGCATCTAGCTTTTATCGGTGACTCCATGGCTAGAAACCAGCTTGAGTCTCTTATGTGCTTGCTCTCTACAGTCTCTAGTCCCGATCTCGTGTATAGAAACGGAGACGACAATAAATTCAGAAGATGGCG
>NW_010955062.1:0-212 GCF_000633955.1 Camelina sativa
ATTATCTACGCTTATAATTTCAGCTTTCTAGCTTATGTAACCTAGTCGTCGTTATTGACAACTAATGAGTTGATCCATAATTAATAAAACTAGTTTTTTAATTCTATTTAATGGTTTTTTCTTAAAAGATTTGTTTTGTATTACATAACGTTGTTGAAACATGTGACATTGTTAAAAAGTACATAACGTCCAAAAAGCATGGCCATATATTA
>NW_010955063.1:0-212 GCF_000633955.1 Camelina sativa
TCTAGTGGACTCTCTGCAGAATGCCATTTAGACAAAAGATTGTCTGAGATAGCATCAAGATCAGCTGCTGATAAGAGTGTGTTGATGAGGAGACGCAAGTCTTCTTCCTCGTCTCTTGTGGAACTAGTTGAGCGTTTAGATGAGAAGCACCGAGCTACTGTTGAGTCATCGAATGAAAAGGTTCGACCAATGGAACCTATCGGAGGCGATTT
>NW_010955064.1:0-212 GCF_000633955.1 Camelina sativa
TAACAACAAGATTCAAACTATGGCAAGCACATGGCATAAACAATGCTGTTGAATTAATTTCAAGCAATCTTTTTTGAACTCCTTGGTGTTTTCCTTTCATATTAGAACCATTATCATAGCATTGTCCTCTCACATTCCCAATATCAAGATCAAGAGACTTCAAAGCATTTTGTAATTCATTAAAGAGGCCTAATCCTGATGTATCATCTACT
>NW_010955065.1:0-212 GCF_000633955.1 Camelina sativa
TGATTGTTATTATATTTTGCTCTCTTTTTCTCGATTTACTATTTTTGAAAGAGATTTATACAATCTTTAATATTTTTCAGTTTTGCAAAATAAACAATACAAAATTTGGGTTCTGGTTCAGTATTACAAATATGATTATATGAACTTACAATTTTTACTATAATATCTTTTTTCTTTTAAATGGCAATGGAATGTAAGATTTCAAGAATATA
>NW_010955066.1:0-212 GCF_000633955.1 Camelina sativa
CGTTTGTCCGGGAAGCGATCATGCTGGTCCGGACCACCAACGACTGCACCAACAAGGAAATTAGGGTTCGGAGATTGAGAGTTCATGATTGCGAACCCTTGGTGGCATTGGATCTTGGCCGGGTGGCTTGCAACGCAAGGTAAAGATGAGCCTCGGTGGTGGATTCGACGTGGGAATTTCGGACCGTAACCAACCATGTAAGACATTCTTAA
>NW_010955067.1:0-212 GCF_000633955.1 Camelina sativa
AGAACACGTCCCCTCCTTTGACTAACACGCTTAGCCACAAAACACTCTCAATGTTCAAAAGAGAATATTCCAAGTTCAAATTAAACTAAAAACAAAAGGAAAGAAAGATAACCGCCTTTGGCCTTGACGTGGGAAGCGACTTGACCTTAGACGTTTTGCACTAGGTTGCTTGCCTCGTTAAAACCTCCTCCGGTAAACCCAATGGGAAAAAA
>NW_010955068.1:0-212 GCF_000633955.1 Camelina sativa
AACAACGAATATTGGCGCAACAAGATCCTACACGCACGAAATGGCGCAAGTACGTACTGGCAAGCGGCAGACAAATATCAAGTTGCAATCTCTGTTGGCGGATATAACGACGACAATTGGAAACACGAAAAGCGGTACCTCATTTCGATGAGTATCGCAAAGCCATGGATCATGTCTAACGAGGAGTTTGATCGTATCGAACGAAAAAACGA
>NW_010955069.1:0-212 GCF_000633955.1 Camelina sativa
CTCAAGAAATCAGAACTGTTTATGGTAACATAAGTGAAATACACGATACCATCTCGATCAGGAGGAGAGAGCTTAAACCCTCTAATATAGTTTGTGACTCGGTGCATATCCGGTATACCGGTAAATATAGCCGAGTTCCACGGTCCGCTACGCCATTTCCTCTTCTCCCCTTCCCAAATCACAATCTCTGGTGCTCCATTAGGATCAATCCC
>NW_010955070.1:0-212 GCF_000633955.1 Camelina sativa
TATATTGGCTAGAGGGAGACCTCGAGGGTCAGTCGGAGGTGTGCGGGGCTGTTGCGACAGTGGCACGGGAAACCTTGGCTGACGGTGTTAGTCCAGTCTGAGGACATGCGGGCCGTGTTGACGGTGGCATAGAGGTCCTTGGCGGATGGACGGGTTTCGGGATTTGGGGACGAATCCATATTGGTGGGGGAGAATTGTAACGCCCGCGAACC
>NW_010955071.1:0-212 GCF_000633955.1 Camelina sativa
TCTGAACATTCTCCGCATCGGCTCTGGCATTGCATCGATCGATGCCAGCATTGTGTCGATCGATGCCTTCCTGGTTGCGTCGATCGATGCCATTGTTGCGTCGATCAACGCCATCTGCATTCCCATCGGCCACGACGAGTTCTTCCTGAATAACTCGTCCATAGACATCAAGTTTTTGGCCTTGTTCGTTGCGCACATGACCCTCTTGATCT
>NW_010955072.1:0-212 GCF_000633955.1 Camelina sativa
CAACAGTAACTTCTCCACAACCAAAACCAATAGTAAGATAGAGATATAAAAGTGTAGTACATGAAAACACATGGGCTGCTTAAATAACTAAGAAGACCACAAAAAAAAAAAGTACCAAATTTTGTTCTTAAAACATTCGACTCTGTCAAGACAAAATGATTACTTATTATTACTTGGGACCAACTTCCTTGAGAGCACACATCTGCTCCTCT
>NW_010955073.1:0-212 GCF_000633955.1 Camelina sativa
TGCAGGATTTGAACAACATTATTCTTCAAAATGCAATCAAAGGTAAATCACATCACATTCCTGATATATTATAGTATTTGTTATGTCAGGATTTGATCTTTGTTCCCAATTTCCACAGCATTTGCTCCATTGAAAATAAGAATAGGAGGAACATTACAAGACTTGGTGATATATGAGACGCCAGATCAACAGCAACCTTGTCTTCCTTTTAC
>NW_010955074.1:0-212 GCF_000633955.1 Camelina sativa
TATACAATTGTGTTGCCAGTGCGACGTCAAATAGTATATTGGATAGAGCTATTGATTCAGAAGATGCTCAACACAAAGACTTCCTTAGGCTGGTGAGACAACTCTAGATCTCTTAAGAAAGCATTACAACTTTTCACTCTTCTTTCTCGTTAAAATTCTTATTGGTTGTGCAGGAGCATATTGAAGGATATCACGAACTCTCAGCAAAAACC
>NW_010955075.1:0-212 GCF_000633955.1 Camelina sativa
GTGGAGATATAAGAAAGGAAAAAATTAGTATTTTTTTACTTAAAAAAAAAAAAAAAAATTTCCAATCGCAAACGCTTGCAGGAGACAGCTTTTGGAATTCAGTGATTGGGAGCGATTGAGAGCGGTTGGGAGCGATTGGAAGCGATTTGTGTGATTGGCACTAAACATGTAACATCCGCGAACCAATTTTTGTAATTTTGGTGTGGGTGTCG
>NW_010955076.1:0-212 GCF_000633955.1 Camelina sativa
TCGACTTATGCGCTTCAGGAAGGGAAACTATGTGCTGCCTCAGATGCAGAGAGCTTGATTTACATGCTTTATTTCTGTTCTGGAGACTTCCCTGAATTGGATTCAGTTGAAGGAGCTCTTCAATGGAGAGAGACCTCTTGGTCAAAAAGATTGATTCAGCAGAAGCTAGGCGATGTCTCAACCATTTTAAAAGCGTTTTCAGACTACGTTGA
>NW_010955077.1:0-212 GCF_000633955.1 Camelina sativa
AGAAATAGTTGGCAATGCCTTGAATATATTTCAAATGACATAATCTTCTAAATAAGTAAAATGAACAAAAAAAAATATTTAAAACCCCCACCTTTGAATATTTAAAATTAAAAAAAAAGATTCTTAAAAGGAAAAGGTATATTTTTTATAGGTTTATGAAAAAAGATACTACACATAAAATTTGGTGGTATAATTTTATTATATTATTTTTG
>NW_010955078.1:0-212 GCF_000633955.1 Camelina sativa
TCATACACAAAAATATATTTTACAGCTCATAAGAAATAAAAAGCACATCATAGATAAATAAGATAATTTATGTGTTACATCAATATTTATAATATTTTAAAATTTTAAAAGGTTTTGAAATATAAAATTTGAACCTTTTAAACAGTTTCAATATTTATAATATTCTAAACTTTTAAAATTTAAAAATTATAATATTTAAAAACTTTTTAAAA
>NW_010955079.1:0-212 GCF_000633955.1 Camelina sativa
TCTCCATTCAATACCATCCTGACAAAAATCCCGATCCAGGTCAATTTACTTTCTCTTCTTGCCTTTTTTTCTTTTCTTCATTACGGCATTATGGTTGCAGCTCTTACTCCTGATAGTGTTTCTTTTATGTGCATATTGTTGATTCATCTGTGTATTGATGAACTCTACAGAGGCCAATAAATATTTTGTGGAGTTCATATCTAAAGCGTACC
>NW_010955080.1:0-212 GCF_000633955.1 Camelina sativa
TCATCATATCCCAATGCAGAGGCTGAATTTTTAGAGTTTAATGGTTCTGACCATAAACCAATACTTACAACGATCAGACCACTTCATCGAATGCCAACCAAACCCTTCCGCTTTGATAAGCGATTAACAGAAATTAAAGATTTTGCAAGTATTGTTGAAAGGGGATGGAATTCATGTAAAACAAATAATTATTATACAATCTGTGACCAAAT
>NW_010955081.1:0-212 GCF_000633955.1 Camelina sativa
ATTATGCCGTTGAGGATGAATCTAGTGTTCTTGTTGTGGTTCTTCACGTCATACTATTATTGACGTTTGTGTGTTGATTGAGCCAGGGGAATGATGTGGGAACGCAGTATCGATCAGGCATATACTACTACACAGACGAGCAAGAGCGGATAGCTCGTGAATCTATTGAGATACAGGAGAAGATCTTGAACAAGAAGATTGTGACAGAGTTA
>NW_010955082.1:0-212 GCF_000633955.1 Camelina sativa
CATACAATAACAACAAACACCGAGTTCGTAAAATCATCATGCACTTTCACAACCTACCCAAGACTCTGTTTCACTTCACTCTCAACTCAAGCCAGTCTCATCCAAACAAGCCCCAAGCTCATGGCTCACGCGGCTCTCAACATCACATTAGCCTCGGCTAAAGCCACTTCAGCAATGATGGTACGTCTCTCGAGTAGTCGGCTCAAGCCGAG
>NW_010955083.1:0-212 GCF_000633955.1 Camelina sativa
GCCAATCTCAAATCAATAGTTCTGAAGTCTAAGGGCCGCGAAACCATTGCAGGTGATCCCAGGAGCCCGTCATCATCATTATCACTGGAATTCAGTAACTTTCGCCCGAGCAAAGTGCAAAATACTTTATCCTCATCTGCGGCTGCAACACCACGCAATACAGCACGGCATTTCTTCATAATGAGATCAGATACACCTATGGGTGTCCGCTT
>NW_010955084.1:0-212 GCF_000633955.1 Camelina sativa
AAGAGGAAAGAGCCAGAGTCCTCCTCTTCTCTTCGTGAGAAAGCCCAGGCTCGTACCTCTTCTTCGAGGGATGGACGAAGTCGGTCTGAGTCTCAGGATAGAGTCCCCCTCTGAAAAAGAAGTCTGGAGAGTCCCAGCATGCCAAAGAGTCTGGAGGTTCCTCCAATCGAATTCCCCTGAAGGATCATCGCCACTCCCCCCGCGGTAAGCAG
>NW_010955085.1:0-212 GCF_000633955.1 Camelina sativa
AAAAGATACGTTGCCGAGATCTTTGGAGGTGATCCGAACAGGCCTTATGGGTTGTTGATGGGAGGAGGAGGTAGGTTGCTTGCGGCGCACGTCGTTCAGATTTTGGTGATTACGGGTTGGGTTAGTTTGACAATGGGAACTCTGTTTTTTATTTTACATAAACTTAAACTGTTGAGGATACCGGCGGAGGATGAGATCGCCGGGGTGGATCC
>NW_010955086.1:0-212 GCF_000633955.1 Camelina sativa
TGAGCAAATGTTTATGCAAGTTCGACCTTATCTATAGAGCCTGCTTTTTGGAACTTCTTGTTCTGGTTCATATCTTGCACCTTGAAATAGTGATATTGACATTTTTCCTATCATGTGGTGGTGAATCAATCACTTTGCTTTTGTTTATTCGGTTTAGGCATATCATATGAAGAGAAAGAAGAAGTTCGTGTGCTCATGCGCCAGGTTCATTA
>NW_010955087.1:0-212 GCF_000633955.1 Camelina sativa
CTGCAACAAGCCCCAAGTACAGTCCTCCATATGAGAACATTAGGCTTCATTGGCATTCTATCAATGAAACCTTCCAACTTATCAAGTTCACCTGCACGGCCTATCAAGTCAGCCATACATGAGAAATGTTCAATCCTAGGAGCTAAGCCATAAGAATCACTCATAGATTTGAAGTGCTCAAACCCTTCTTTAACCAAACCGGCGTGACTACA
>NW_010955088.1:0-212 GCF_000633955.1 Camelina sativa
AACTAGTTGCCCTTATACGCCCCAGCAAAATGGTGTGGCCGAGAGAACGAACCGGCATCTCATGGAGGTGGCAAGGGCGATTGATATGATCATGAGACCATCCAAGACGACCCTTGAGTCTTGCTCAACAGGAACGAAGTCAAAGATCAAATCTTCCTACCAAAATGCTATTTGGGATGCATTCTTACCGCATCTAGAGCATATCTCGAAGT
>NW_010955089.1:0-212 GCF_000633955.1 Camelina sativa
ACATCCTCCCCGTTGTATGTCCCTTTGTATAATTTACCAAAAGCACCTTGAGCAAAGGCAGGACCCATGTTGAGGCTCCTCAGATCTATCGTCCACTCTTCATAGTTAGCCAGCCCTTCAGTTGGATACCTGTTATCCATCAGTGCTTGAGCCAAGGCATCATCATTCAACGCATGCGTAACTCTTCCAGGGCGAAACACGCTTTGGCCAAC
>NW_010955090.1:0-212 GCF_000633955.1 Camelina sativa
ACAAGCATCAATTACATTTTGTGTCCCTGTAGATTAAAAACCCCAAAACAATGCAACATAATAAACACAAGAGCATTTGACAGAGAAACAAAAACAAAAAAGTGCAAGATTGAAGTTTCTATGAAACCTTGAACATTCACGGAATACTGAAGCTGGTGATTGTTGATAGAAGAATCTGGAGCTGCCATGTGAAACACCACCTCAGCTCCCTG
>NW_010955091.1:0-212 GCF_000633955.1 Camelina sativa
CGGAAGCATCGTTTAGTGGAATCGAGGAGGAGAGAGGCGAGTTCGAGAGTACGATCGACGAGACGATCCTGAACGGATTCATCAACGGAAGCGGAGGCGAGAGCTTTGTCGAGGACTCGATCGAAGGATGAGCTAATGGAGGTCGGAGAGGAATCGGGAAACAAAAGGAGCGATGAGATAATCGAATCGGCGTAGCTCTGATTGGAGCCAGG
>NW_010955092.1:0-212 GCF_000633955.1 Camelina sativa
GTTATCGTTTACGGTATATTAATTTATTATATACCTTCTCGAGAAGAAAAAAAATGTTGTTGGAGAGACACAAACAATAATTATGTTTACTGTTAAGAACCACACGCGTAATAAGTAAGATTAGCGATTTTTTATTTAAAATTTGAATTTGAATTAAAAAAAAAATTTTTAATAAAAGTATTTCTCAAACATTTGACTGATACGGCTGAGTT
>NW_010955093.1:0-212 GCF_000633955.1 Camelina sativa
TCATCATCATCACTACTTTTTCTTTGCAATCTTCAAGTTTTATTTTTGACTCTTATCGAGAAATAAAGATAAAAGGTTTTGGAATCTAACCAAAAAAGAAGATGAAGCTCATAGTTATACAATTCTTCATTATCTCTCTTCTCCTCACGACTTCACTTACCGAAATTTCAAGCGCTGATTCGTGTAAGTGTAATGCTTAAATCTAGTTAGTT
>NW_010955094.1:0-212 GCF_000633955.1 Camelina sativa
AAAAAAAAAAAAAAAAAAAAAAAAACAAAACAAAACACGCTCTTCTGTTTCTTCTTCTTTTTCCGTCCTCCTCTGTTTTTCATTTCTTCTTCTTTTTCTGTCCTCCTCTGTTTTTCATTTCTTCCTTTTCCCCCACAATGGCGGCTCCTACTCCTGTTTTCTCTGTTTCTGATCGCTCCTTAAATCTCACCCAGATCAAGGCTCATATTCCT
>NW_010955095.1:0-212 GCF_000633955.1 Camelina sativa
CTCTTCCTCTCCGTACCGAATCCACTCGTTCCTCTCCTCGCTTCGAACCGTTCGCTCGCGATGCGTTGGGTCTACCGCCACGTGCTTCCGTTTCACCCTCGCACCAAGATCTCGATCATCTCCGTCGGGAACGACGTGATCTCTTACTCGCCGGACGTATCTCCGTTTCTCCTCCGCGCGATGCAGAACGTTCATCAATCTCTCGTGGATCT
>NW_010955096.1:0-212 GCF_000633955.1 Camelina sativa
TCATTCTTGCGTGGAGGAAAATGGCCGACTCTTACGGTGGATTCTGCAGGACATGCTGTGCATGTGTTTGTCAATGGACACTTTTACGGTAAGAATGAATCTTTTGCTGACTAATTCCTTAGAAAAGAGTTGTTTCATCAAATAAGTTGTGCTTTTGAACGATGCAGGATCTGCCTTTGGGACAAGAGAAAACAGAAAAGTTTCGTTCAGCG
>NW_010955097.1:0-212 GCF_000633955.1 Camelina sativa
GAACAAGTACTGAGCATTGTAAATCCAACTAACGACAAAATCTTTCGCTTTCTCATCAATCCACAAAACAGCCGTCTCGATATGCCTGTTGATGATCGTCTCACGATTAAACCTAGGGTGTTCGAGGAAAATCCCACCACCGTCTTTTCTTTGGAATCTGACTTGACCTCGGAGTGATAGAGACGGAAGATCGATTCTCTCGCAGGTAAACA
>NW_010955098.1:0-212 GCF_000633955.1 Camelina sativa
CCTCTGTATCTGTCTGCAAATGCAAAGACACTGATGGCTCGTTTGAGGAGGACTTTGGAGTAGGAAGGATCAGATTTCCTGAATACAATAGCGGCTGCGGCTAGAGCTGCTGCGGTTTCAGCGGCGACATCAGAACCAGGAGTGTTCTTGTCAACTTTAAACACACTTCTTACAGTATCCATGTCTTCTGGTCTTTCCCAGCAAGAATGGTC
>NW_010955099.1:0-212 GCF_000633955.1 Camelina sativa
CGTCCCGAGGGAGATCAGATTCCTCGAGATATCTGACATGTATCTCACCTCGTGAAGCACAAAAGTAGTACCATCTGAATTCATGAACCTCACTGACCCATTCTTCTTATCCCAGAGTAGGAGTTGTTCGCCATTCTGACCAATGATGCAAATATGGAAAACTTTGGGCAACTTTTGTAAAACTTCCAATTTTGAAGTCTTGTGTCGGATCA
>NW_010955100.1:0-212 GCF_000633955.1 Camelina sativa
GCACCCACAGGGTAAGCCGGTCACGCGTACCGCACCTAAAACAGTACAACAAGTCCGTCTTGTCTACTCAAAACGTTTTGGGGAGCAACATATCTAGAGTAAGCCAGGAGACGTCCTGCACTACAAAATATGCCCTGTAAATAACAAAAACATCGCATCTCTATTTTGAGGGTAATTTCGCAATAATCTAACTTTGAGCGACAAAAATCAGC
>NW_010955101.1:0-212 GCF_000633955.1 Camelina sativa
TCTGGGTTTGTTGGGAGGTCAATGTTGCATAATTCTATGATTGATGACAGCCCTAGGGTTTCTGTTAATGAGAGGTTGAGTTTAGATTTGGGAGGTAGGGATGAATATTTGGAAACTGGAGATGATAGCCAGAGAAGACCTAGCAATGGTCTGACGTCTAGTGTCTCCTGCGACTTCACTGCTTCTGATACTGATAGTGTTTCTTCTGGTAG
>NW_010955102.1:0-212 GCF_000633955.1 Camelina sativa
TCATGTTCGATTCCCAATGTAAGAAAGAGAGAGAATTGCAGAGAAGATAGCTGCTTCCAACATCTCTTGTCTGCTAATTTAAAAAACTCAAGAACTACAAAAACAAAACAAAAAAAAAGCAACCATTCCTTGGTTTTTTGTATCCTCATCCATCATTCTTCATTAAACTCTTTTTTTTGTCAGTCCCTTTTCACCACTGTGTTTAACTTAAA
>NW_010955103.1:0-212 GCF_000633955.1 Camelina sativa
ATTTCACCTTTCACGGTGTGAAACTATGCTCCCGTTGCAAGGTATATGAAAACCTTGACGTAGTTCAAAACTCCATGAATCTTTTGTTTTGTTCTCTTAAAGGATAAGCTTTTTAATTTGTCCATGATCTCAGGTACCTACCATTAGTCAAGAAACTGGGATTGGAGGTCAAGAGCCGATTGAGACTTTGAGAAATTTCAGGTCAGACAAAG
>NW_010955104.1:0-212 GCF_000633955.1 Camelina sativa
CCTGTATCCGTGACGATGGAGCATGTTCTATTGGCGTTACGTGAGACCATGGAAGAGAGAGAGATCAGGGTTCGTAGTTTGTTTGATTTCTTCGACAATTCGAATTTAGGGTTCTTAGATTACGCCCAGATCGAAAAGGGTCTCGCTTCGCTTCAGATTCCTCCCGAGTACAAGTACGCTAGGGATTTGTTTAGAGTCTGCGACGCTAATAG
>NW_010955105.1:0-212 GCF_000633955.1 Camelina sativa
ACATGAAAATTCAGCAAGCGGTTCTGAAAGCGGTGCCGGAGGTTGAACGAATTGTCGCAAGGGTTGGCTCAGACGAACTAGGGCTTGACCCCATGGGCTTGAACGAAACTGACACTTTCATGGTGCTGAAGCCGTCTGATCAATGGCGGTTTAAATCCAAAGACGAGCTGATTGAGGCCATTCGTCAAGCAGCAGGCACAATACCTGGCGTG
>NW_010955106.1:0-212 GCF_000633955.1 Camelina sativa
CAAATCTCACCTTGCTGGAGTCTGGGCAAAATCCAGGTGAGCTTTTGAAGTCTGCTCGGGAAAAAATGGGCTTAAGCCTTTCTGACATCAGTGTTCAGACAAAAATCAATGAGCGCCAGCTGCGCGCCATCGAATCGGGTGTGGTTGAAAAATTGCCACCTGAAACTTTCGCCAAGGCCTTCATCAAGAGCTATTGCAAGGTGGTGCGCCTA
>NW_010955107.1:0-212 GCF_000633955.1 Camelina sativa
TCCTGCAACAGTTTCTTAGCCGTTTCAGCAGCTTTTTCTGCCCCATCAACGTGTACTGCAATGCCATAGACAATTTTCTCTAGTATTAATGGAGCCATTTCTTTCTCACGAGGGGTCTCTCTCAGCAGGTCCAAGAGAACTCTGGCTCTATCTCGGGACTTCAATGTTCCTTCGACTGTTGAACTAAGGAGACCTGGGATTGCACCTTCTTT
>NW_010955108.1:0-212 GCF_000633955.1 Camelina sativa
AAAAAAATGTGTTAGAGTGCAAATATTCCTATAATTTATTACCACCAAGGCACCAACTAGGTTGTACGTTCGTTAAAATTATAACCATATACTTTTAGAGATTACCAGCTCATTTGAAGAATGATGAAAATTAAGTTTTTTATTAATAATCGAATCTTATCTTTTAAAAAAAATTAGTCAACTCATCGGAACCTTCACATTTGTCTCCTAGT
>NW_010955109.1:0-212 GCF_000633955.1 Camelina sativa
AACAATTCTGATTTCGAGTCTTGTTACTATCTTTGGCTGAACCAACTAACGCCGTTTATCCGGTTCGGTCATTTAACGGCGAACCAAGCCATCCTCGACGCGACGGAGACAAACGATAACGGAGCTCTACATATTCTGGATTTAGATATATCACAAGGCCTTCAGTGGCCTCCATTGATGCAAGCCCTAGCAGAGAGGTCATCAAACCCTAA
>NW_010955110.1:0-212 GCF_000633955.1 Camelina sativa
GAGACGAACTCGATGGTTTCTCCGAGGACAGGCCATCCCAAGCTTCCTTGTGGAAACTTTGATTCTTGACTGTGAGAAATAACATGACGATCAATAAGTTTATTCTTTGAAGCTGGGGATGATCTGAGACGGTTGATCTTGTTCAAGATGATGATGATAGAGAAAAAGAAGAAGAAGAAGGGCAAAAGTGATAAAGAAGTGTCCATTAGTGT
>NW_010955111.1:0-212 GCF_000633955.1 Camelina sativa
TACTCAGTTGCTATCATGGTTCTATGTTTCTATAATGATTACTGTTTGTTTCTAGTTGCTGAGATGCCATTTCAGCGCTTAAAAAATTGCTTGCTTTTACCAAAGTTTTGTATTAGGTTTAGAATTTTTTATGCTTGATTTACTAAATTGAGTTATCCAAATTTGTCTGTTTAGGGTGCTCTTTCTATGGTTACTCCGGAGTGGGCTGCTGC
>NW_010955112.1:0-212 GCF_000633955.1 Camelina sativa
AAGGAAGGAAAGAAGGATCCAATGGCCACAAGGAGAGGAGATCAAACGGTCACAAGGCAAGGCAAGGAAGGAAATCACGTGTGTAAAGAAGGAAGGAGAATCTCGTAGGTGAAGAAGTCGCTTTCACCTTCACCAACTCAAGACAAACGGCTATATGTCACAATCAATGCTCTCTTCCTCTCTAACGGTCATATGGCATTTGTATTCCTATA
>NW_010955113.1:0-212 GCF_000633955.1 Camelina sativa
CCTTGGGTTAGACCTGATGGCAAGACTCAAGTCACTGTTGAGTACTACAATGAGAACGGCGCTATGGTCCCTGTCCGTGTTCACACTGTTCTTATCTCTACCCAACACGATGAGACTGTCACCAACGATGAGATCGCCCGTGACCTCAAGGAGCATGTCATCAAGCCTGTGATTCCCGAGAAGTACCTCGACGAGAAAACCATCTTTCACCT
>NW_010955114.1:0-212 GCF_000633955.1 Camelina sativa
TCTTTTTGTTTTTGTTTTTCTTTTTTATATGGGGGAGTGGAACCGGTTCTCTTCTCACAAAATTGCATCAAAAGCACTAAATCATGGAAACTCAACATATGCTTATGAACATAACCACACAACCACACATAAAAAAGAAAAAAAAACAATATCAATCACCTAAATAAACTACAATGACAATCCTAACTAGAGGAAAGCTATGTCGGTCTGTA
>NW_010955115.1:0-212 GCF_000633955.1 Camelina sativa
ACGTATACTGTCTGTATATACTATATAGTATTATTATGGACAATAACCTAAAAATAAGGATAAATTATGTTTGAAAATGTGAAAAAGAAAAAAAAAAATAAATAAAATAGACGTACCGTCCAATAAATGAACAATCTTGGCTTCTTGTCCTTGTAGAACACCTCACACACCTAAATAGTTAAATTAACAAAATTATTTACTATATTAGTCTC
>NW_010955116.1:0-212 GCF_000633955.1 Camelina sativa
CAACAAGTGCTATCAAGCAGGTAATGTTTTCATCTGTTTATATCATATAACTTTGTTCTGCAGAGAGATAAAATTTAGTGGTAACTTTACTTATTTTGTATATATCTCAGGTTGCTTCAGGGCGTTTTGGAGTCACACCAACATTCTTGGTGAATGCAGATCAACTGGAAATCAAAGTCGCACAAGGTGCTAAGCCTGGGGAAGGCGGTCAG
>NW_010955117.1:0-212 GCF_000633955.1 Camelina sativa
CGAAGAGTAGCTTCTGCAGCAAATTGAGCTGCCATGGAAGCCCTTTTCTCTTCGTTAATTTTCTTGATTTCAAGGTTCTGTGGCAACATGTGATAACATCAAATACAGAATCCAGAAAGAAAAAGGAAAAATTGAAATAATAAAAAGCTACAGAGGAAACATTGTAAACATACTTTACTGTCAAGAAGGTTTTCAGTTAGTTTGAGCTTCTC
>NW_010955118.1:0-212 GCF_000633955.1 Camelina sativa
AAATGGTAACAAATAAGAGAAACGACAATGCAGCCAACAACTAATGAGATTCATAATCATTCAAATTCTACCCACCACCAGATTCGCCAGTTTCAATTATTTAAGAACTATCATAGTGATTTTAGCAGGAGACTGAACCAAACTAACTTCGAAAATTACCACAACTAGGGAAAGAATATTTATACCCTGAGTGAGTGCTTGTATGTCAGGAA
>NW_010955119.1:0-212 GCF_000633955.1 Camelina sativa
TGGGACATGAATAAACCTTCCTTGGATCTACATATCTCAATTCCAAGAAAGTATTTCATTTCTCCCAAGTCTTTAATCTCAAACATGGATTTAAGGAACTCCTTGGTTGCTATGATACCTTCCTTATCACTTCCTGTGATAATGATATCATCAACATACACAAGTAGTGCAATCATACCTGAGGGAGTAGTGAGAGTGAAGAGGGTGTGATC
>NW_010955120.1:0-212 GCF_000633955.1 Camelina sativa
TTTTTTCTTAAATAAAATTATAGGCTTCTGGCTATATTTTATTTTCCTATTTCCAGCTTAACTTTAACAAATTTAAATTCATATATTTATATTGTATAGGATACATATAGCTTACTGAAAACTGTAACATTTTATAGTGAATTGTAAGTTTGTAAATGTGTATTTTTATAGTTAATAAATTAAACTCGTTTGAGCTAATCTTGTATTTTGCT
>NW_010955121.1:0-212 GCF_000633955.1 Camelina sativa
CTAAATTATAAATATTACTTACCATGTGTCCTGTAAATTATATTATTCCTACTTGTAAGAAATTACGCCCCAATAATCCAATACGTACTTACATTGTAATGAATAAAATACTGTTTGGAAGGTTGTATCTAACATTACAAGTGTTCTTTTTACAGGTAGGTTTACTATACTTTTGAAACTTGATGTCAAATAGGGTGGTACCGGACCTACCC
>NW_010955122.1:0-212 GCF_000633955.1 Camelina sativa
CTTGACCCATGGGAAAATATCATCAAGATGGATCTTTAAACTGTTTCTTGACAAATTGCAGGATAGGATTATCGAGAGAGAGGGTGAGACAGGTAGGGCTTGTGGCACTGGAGAAACTAAAACACGCAGCGAGGAAGAGAAAAATGGAGGCAATGATCCTCAAGAATTGATTTTTTTTTTTTTTTTTTTTTTTTTTTTTTTTTTTTTTTTTT
>NW_010955123.1:0-212 GCF_000633955.1 Camelina sativa
CTTCTGCTCGCTGTCTATCTCATGGCAGTTATGCTTATTCAAGATGTTGTCGTCGTTAGTCACAACATCATCACTGTGTTCACCATTGTGTTGTTTGTCATTCTTGTTGTTCCAATCTTGGTTCCAATCATGACAAGTTTCTTCACAGAGACGAATGAGCCTAACGACACAATCGAAGAACCTCTTGTCCCAAAACGGGATGACCAAGAACC
>NW_010955124.1:0-212 GCF_000633955.1 Camelina sativa
CAACAAATCCCTTCCCTTCCTTCAGGATCCTCAAAATAAACCTCAGGCACAAACAACGCGCAAGTGATGTGAGCCCATCGACCATCATTCGTAGGTTTCATCGCTCCACCTTTAGTTGTACACAAACAGCAAGAGACTGGATTCTTCTTCGAAGACATACACATTCTACAAAACCAATCACCTTCTGGTATAGCCTTAACAAGAGGATTCCC
>NW_010955125.1:0-212 GCF_000633955.1 Camelina sativa
CATGCGGATATAGCTGGATACTTGCCGCCTGAGCTAGGTTTATTGACCGATGTCGCCTTGTTTCACGTTAATTCCAACAGGTTTTGCGGAGTTATTCCAAAAAGCTTTTCGAAACTAACGTTGATGTACGAGTTTGATGTCAGCAACAACCGTTTCGTTGGTTCGTTTCCAACGGTTGCTCTTTCTTGGCCGTCTTTGAAGTTCCTTGACAT
>NW_010955126.1:0-212 GCF_000633955.1 Camelina sativa
AGGAAGCTTTGGCTCTTGCGAAGTTATCGCTACAATGTGCAGAGTTAAGAAGAAAAGATAGGCCTGATCTTGGTAAAGAAATAATGCCTGAGCTTAATAGACTTAGAGAGCTTGGTGAAGAGAGTCTTGAGTCTGTGTATTTTGCTGGACAAGGAAGATCTTCACATCCTAGTCAAGTCTCTTATTCATCGGTAAGACTTGTTAATCCGAAA
>NW_010955127.1:0-212 GCF_000633955.1 Camelina sativa
GAAAGAACGGCTGTGTTGATCGAGTCACCGTTGTAATAAACATGGCTAATCATTTTCATGACCGGTGCGATGCAGAAAAGATCGTATGCGTCGGTGAATAGACCCATTCCTGCGACTATGATCGCTTTGAAATGGTACCATTGTATTCGAGCTGCATCAAGCGATGACAATATCTTTATTGCCATCTTTGCTTTCTTCTCCACTCTCTGCGA
>NW_010955128.1:0-212 GCF_000633955.1 Camelina sativa
TGGCCTCTCTTCTTACAGTGATCACATACCACCATCCTCCTGTCCTCATGCTTGTAAGTCCCCTTGTTGGCGGTGGCCAACTCTTCTTTCCCACTAAGAGACCAAGTGAACCTTGTTCTTTTGGACTTGGGAACACACATCATCAAGGGTGGGTAGCTTATCACTACGAAGGATGTGTTTGATGAGATCGTTAAACACCGGGTTAAGAGTGA
>NW_010955129.1:0-212 GCF_000633955.1 Camelina sativa
TGGGTTACATGATTGTGTATTTTTGGTGTAGCTTTAAGAGGAGTGCAGACATTGAAGGCGAGGGCAATGAAGGAAGTGTGGAACATTGCATCAGTGATTCCAATGGACAAAGGACTCACTACTTCTACTGGAGGATGCAGCAACAATAATGTTAATGGTAGCAATGGAAGCTCAAGCAGTAGTCACAGTGGTGAACTTGTACAACAGGAGAA
>NW_010955130.1:0-212 GCF_000633955.1 Camelina sativa
CGTGGACGTCGTGCTGCTTATAACATATTTCTTCATGAATCTGTTGGTGGAACAGACTATGTGAATTCCCGGGAGATATCATGCGAAATGGTTCTTGATCCTGATCCGAAGGGTTATACTATTGTCCCGACCACTATACACCCAGGGGAAGAAGCACCTTTTGTCCTTTCAGTCTTCACAAAAGCATCCATTGTTCTTGAAGCTTTGTAGTG
>NW_010955131.1:0-212 GCF_000633955.1 Camelina sativa
TTAATTCCACCGTCGCGTCACCATTCTGACAATTTAACCTCTCACGCTGCTGCTCCTGTACCCGTTCCTGGACCTGCCGCCTTTCGCCGATACTTAGCTCATGATCGGAGTCTTCACGTCGGTAGTTACAATGCTCCGGATTCGCTTCTGGGAACATCACCACCGTCGAGTAACGGAGAGTTTTCTGAGGATTCGGTTTCTCTGTTTGGGTT
>NW_010955132.1:0-212 GCF_000633955.1 Camelina sativa
AGATTGGTGACACCCAAAACCATTGGCGGGAAAGTGTCTCCTTCTCGGAGTGAGTTTAGTCGAGCAAATCCTGGATCATGTATAGTGAAATATGGTCTAAAGTCGACGCTACAAAATAGTGGGGCAACCATACTCACAAGACAAGCAACTGCCTCAGAACATTGCGGAGGTGTTGGTGCTATGATAAGGATGGGCTCGCCTATAAGTAACAA
>NW_010955133.1:0-212 GCF_000633955.1 Camelina sativa
GATGTCGAAAAGAGAGCTTGAAGAAGGAATAGGGGGACCTGGTTTTCAAGGAGGAGGAGATCACTTCGAAGAGTTGGTAGAATCCACCGGAACATGAAAATCGGGTCATCAGGATAATCCTCACGCCAACTCTTGTTTGAAATCACCAGGAACAACGTGAGGATGAAACAACCGTCAAGAACCATCATATCGACCAACTCTTCTGAACTAAA
>NW_010955134.1:0-212 GCF_000633955.1 Camelina sativa
AAATACCTAAGCAGCGATTAGTTATGGCATGATAACTATCATATAGTGTATCAAAAGACACATAATCAATGAACTGATTGTTAGAACGTGGTTCAGTGTCTTCCACAATGGTATCTTCCCTAAACACGATCCGATAGTAACCTTGAGTAATACGGATAGGTCTGTTGCAGTTTATGACGTCAAAAGCAGAAAAAACTTTCCATGCATCTTCT
>NW_010955135.1:0-212 GCF_000633955.1 Camelina sativa
ACATCAAGTGAAGTACTGGATCACTTAAGCGGAGATGCTTCAGGAATTGTAGGTCGAAGACACCTATGTTCCATCCCTGCAACTACGGTTTCAGATATTGCAGCGTCTTCTGTTATATTGTCTAGTGAAATTGCACCTGGTGTCTCCATTGGTGAAGATTCACTTATCTATGATTCAACAGTTTCTGGTGCCGTACAGATTGGCTCACAGTC
>NW_010955136.1:0-212 GCF_000633955.1 Camelina sativa
CCAATATTAATCCATAACAACAATCCAATAATCAAGCACCAGGAAACATGAAACCGGCAACCTAACAATGTTTCTAAGACCCAACTCTAGCAACCTAGCAATGCCAGACAACATACAAACGAGTCCCTAGAACATCCTCCTCCTCATCGCCTTGATTCCACGATGACACTTTGCCTTTACCTGCACCACAAACACATATTGAGATGCATGAG
>NW_010955137.1:0-212 GCF_000633955.1 Camelina sativa
GCCTTTGCCCACGAAATAGGAGATTGCATGTAGATGCCAGAGGGATTCGCAATATATCCGCTGGAGCTATCAGTAAATTTAGGCTTAGCTCTTTCTTCGCTTTCAGAATTCCTCGAATATCTTTCACACGCAGATTTGTAGGTACTAATGATAGCTACGTTGAGGGATGATGGATCCATCAGAAGCTGAGCTCCACGTGCTGCCAGACTGAG
>NW_010955138.1:0-212 GCF_000633955.1 Camelina sativa
AATCCCATCATTTGTTTTCTTGAGTGATGAATAAGTGAATCTCTCAACCAAAAAAAAAAAAAACTGTAAAACTGAGTCTCCAAAGGCTTTGCAAATGTCAACAAGTCGTAGTTCCATTGTCATTATGTATGATATGACTTTATCACTATGGTCTATGAACATTGGTCTAATGAGGTTTATCTGTATTTTTACTTATTTTCACCTAAGCTAAT
>NW_010955139.1:0-212 GCF_000633955.1 Camelina sativa
TCAGGTTTCCAATTGCAGGAGGCAGTGAGCCTGTGAGAAAATTTTGACCTAGGTTCCTGAAAGATGTGATTTTGAAATGACCAATATTGGATCAAATTAATAGATTTCTCACCATATACAAATATATTAACCTAATGAGGTAAGTGGGTGGTTGTATGAATCAAGAATACGTACAGATTGGTGAGGAATGTCAAAGTCCAGAGCTCTTGAGG
>NW_010955140.1:0-212 GCF_000633955.1 Camelina sativa
ATTAAATAACACTCACAACAAAATAACCAATGGAGATGGTCTAAAGAACACTTATATTTTTGGCTAAATATCTTTAGAAGTATTCATAGTTAAGTGTGTTTGAGATATAGCAATTTATTTTGCCAAACAAAAAAAAGTAGAGCAATTTCTGGACGTGAATTACACTATACATATGGATGGAACAATTGCAAATAGAAAAAAAAAAAAAAAAA
>NW_010955141.1:0-212 GCF_000633955.1 Camelina sativa
TTTTTACCAAATAGATGGGCATCAAGGCTACCATTTGGCATGAACTCGTATATCATTAGAAACTCATCTTTCTCATGACACCAACCAATGAGTTGCACAAGGTTTCGATGTCTCAAACTGCTGATTATCTTTACTTCGGTTATGAACTCTCTTTTTCCCTGCTTAGATCCGCCAGCAAACTTCTTTATCGCAACCATCATATCTAAGGCGTT
>NW_010955142.1:0-212 GCF_000633955.1 Camelina sativa
CCTATCCACTTCACAAACCTGTCTCCTCCAAAACCAAAATAACAATAGATGTGACGAAAGAGAAAGAAAGATAGATAGAGAGAGAGAGAAACTCTTAAAGCTTAACAACTAAAAAAAAAAAAAAATCAAATCAACCTTTGGTCTTCATTTAGTCTCCAAAGAACACAATAGTCCCAAGCTCTTTCACCAACAAGAGGCCTCAATTTCTCCAA
>NW_010955143.1:0-212 GCF_000633955.1 Camelina sativa
AAGTTACCTCCAGGTCCTATGCCGATTCCGATCTTCGGAAACTGGCTACAAGTCGGAGATGATCTAAACCACCGTAACCTCGTCGATTACGCTAAAAAATTCGGCGATCTCTTCCTCCTAAGGATGGGTCAGCGTAACCTAGTCGTCGTCTCTTCACCAAATCTAACCAAAGAAGTCCTCCACACGCAAGGTGTTGAGTTCGGATCTAGAAC
>NW_010955144.1:0-212 GCF_000633955.1 Camelina sativa
GCTGTCAATGGCCACACTGAAACAAACAACCAAACTTTTGATTAAGAGACAAACGATTCCCTGTCGCATATGGTATGTTTTGGATTATACACTTGCAATACTAAATAATATGGAAGATATTGGTATACCAAGCCACCAAAGAGCAACAAGTGTGAATAGTCCAATGTATCCAAACAGCTTTTGCACATCAACCCCTTCTCCTTCTTCACCAG
>NW_010955145.1:0-212 GCF_000633955.1 Camelina sativa
CGCAGAAGAGGTTCAGCATCATAGTTGCTAACTTTCAGAGCCTGAAAGCATGAAACCAAAAGTATATAAGTTCCAATTCACTGACAAAACAGAACAGATATGAAGCAGTCAGGATACTTTACTTTGGACAGAACGGTCATCCTCTCTTGGGGTTTCTGTCTGGATTTCTCAACAAGGGCAGATCTTTGAAATGTGTTGAGTGCTTTTGTGTA
>NW_010955146.1:0-212 GCF_000633955.1 Camelina sativa
AACCCATAACTCTCCACTTGTTAGCTCTCAAGTGGTACCCATCAACCATTCCCTCGTCGTAACACTTGTTCCTAAATACAGATTTGAAATACGGATCGTCCGATATATGCGTCTTGATAGATCGATCCGTGCATTGCATCATCGCCAGAGATTTTGGATCGAGTTTGCAGAGAATCTCTTCAAGTTGGTGAAAAGGTAAGCTATCCATGGTT
>NW_010955147.1:0-212 GCF_000633955.1 Camelina sativa
ACAAACTTGTTGACTTGGTGGTTTATCTTGTTCCACCTAGCCTTACACTGTGTTTGCCCTCTTGCGTTTGAACCAGCTGATCCACCATTTGCTTCGAAATACCTTGTAACTCTCTGCCAGAAACTATATTTCCGCTGCTCATTACTGGTAACTGGATCCTTGCTGGTGTTTAACCAAGCACTTATGAGGTTGACATCCTCCTCTGCAGTCCA
>NW_010955148.1:0-212 GCF_000633955.1 Camelina sativa
ACTGTGCAGAGGAACTGCTTAGGAACAATCAGGAACATTGCAAACGTGTGCTGTGTCCAATTTTCTCCACAGTCGTCTCATTTGCTAGCCTTTGGATCATCAGATTTCAGAACGTACTGCTACGATCTACGAAATTTAAGAACTCCTTGGTGTATACTGTCAGGACACAACAAAGCAGTTAGCTACGCAAAATTCTTGGATAATGAAACCCT
>NW_010955149.1:0-212 GCF_000633955.1 Camelina sativa
GGGAAAACAAGAGTGTCAGATATAAAAACATGGATGGGGAAGTTCAAAGACAAGAATGTGGCAAAATGTGCTGCTAGGATGGGACTGTGCTTCTCCTCCACATATGCCACTGTAGATGTCATGCTTCACGAGGTTGACACCGAGCTTCCAGACATTGAGAGAAATGGGTATGTTTTCTCTGATGGAATTGGTACAATCACACCTGACCTCGC
>NW_010955150.1:0-212 GCF_000633955.1 Camelina sativa
ACATGATCTCATAAGCTCTTCTAAGTATTCAGCACCTAAATCCTCAAAAACTACAAGTGTTGTATTACTTTCTTGTTGCGTCGTATCAACACTCTGTTTTCTACTTCTAGACGAAGAAGAGGAGTTGGATGAAGAAGAAGGAGAAGATGTCAACAACGAAGAAGGTTTCTTCTTTCCTCTAGGCCGGTTTCTCATGGAGTGTTTTCTCTTCA
>NW_010955151.1:0-212 GCF_000633955.1 Camelina sativa
CCATCATCATGTCATCTTCATCATCGGTGTAAACAACCTGCCATTTCCTGGTAGATTCTAAGAGTTCACCCTTGATATCGAACATCTCTTCCAGTTTCTTAAACAGATCTTCGTAGCACTCTGACCTTGTCAGATCAACAGCTCTCCCTACTGCACTGCCTTGCATGTGCACCTAAATCAAATTGCCAAGAAAACATTCTTTTAGTCCAAAG
>NW_010955152.1:0-212 GCF_000633955.1 Camelina sativa
AAAAACTTAAGAACACTTGATGAAGTTTATGTATCTTGTGTCGGCTATTAGATTGGAATGACGTTCTCTTTGGACAATGACCATTCTTCAGGCACGTAATTATGGACAGTCCCAACAGTTTTGGGGCAACAAGTAGACAAAAACCTTGTGATGGTTACTTAAAGCGTGGTCCCTTTAGTTTTCTTTTGCTACATTTTGGATAGACTCACGTG
>NW_010955153.1:0-212 GCF_000633955.1 Camelina sativa
CCGATTTTCTTCTTCATGAACCCGAGACCGGTTTACGAGGTTACGTTCTTGAACCAGCTTCCAGTTGAGGCAACGTGTTCGTCTGGGAAGAGCCCCCATGATGTGGCGAACTATGTTCAGAGAATCTTGGCGGCTACGTTAGGGTTCGAGTGCACTAACTTCACAAGAAAAGATAAGTATAGGGTTCTCGCTGGAAACGATGGAACGGTGTC
>NW_010955154.1:0-212 GCF_000633955.1 Camelina sativa
GGTTCTTGGTCATCCCGTTTTGGGACAAGAGGTTCTTCGATTGTGTCATTAGGCTCATTCGTCTCTGTGAAGAAACTTGTCATGATTGGAACCAAGATTGGAACAAGAAGAATGACAAACAAGACAATGGTGAACACAGTGATGATGTTGTGACTAACGACGACCACATCTTGAATAAGCATAACTGCCATGAGATAGACAGCGAGCAGAAG
>NW_010955155.1:0-212 GCF_000633955.1 Camelina sativa
AATCCTCTTTTCAATGGAGTTCAATATAACATGCCTACCTATCCATCACCTCCTGTTTCTCCTTCACCATTCCAGCAAAGGGATTCAAATGGTGTATACTCACAATTCCCTGGAAACAACTCCAGCTCCGAGAGCAATAATTCCTTCAGCCCAGCTCAACCAGACACACCTAGCTTTGAGGCGATTGATTCCAAATATCATCAACAGCGACC
>NW_010955156.1:0-212 GCF_000633955.1 Camelina sativa
TTCTTTAAACCCTTGATGGACTTAGTCATCCTTCCCATCTTCTTTTTCAGCTTATCAAAGTTCTTTCCATGCCACTTGTTCCACTTTTGTAGAAGTTTCAACCTCTTACTAGTCTCTCTCACTCCTCTATTATCCCTTGGATTTGGCTCATACTCTTCAAAGTAAAATTGTTCTTCCCCATCAGCCATTTCCACATCTTCAGCTTGATCTTC
>NW_010955157.1:0-212 GCF_000633955.1 Camelina sativa
GATCAGCTTTGAGGATAACAAAACATAAACGATCAATACTAAAAAAACAACAAAATTAACACACATCAAAAACAGTGCCCGTCTATAAAATCCATCATGTTGGTGAGTGTACTTAGCTCAAACTCATCCTCATGAACCCAAAGTGAACTCAGGTAGTTGCTTCCTTGACGATCTTCTTGAATTACATCTCCGAGAATATTATTGTTACCGTC
>NW_010955158.1:0-212 GCF_000633955.1 Camelina sativa
CCTGCAAACTTCAACCAGTTCTTCTAGCTCGGGGCAACTGCAAGATTTCATCAAACTCAAAATCAAAATCCTCTTTCACACATTCACCGGTTTCACTCTGAACATTTGATCTTTAGCTTATGCACCTGCACTCGTATAGGACACTGCAGCTGTGATGGCTTTCATTCATGAGATCACCTAGTTTCTTTAACTTCTCTTCGTCACTGCACGCA
>NW_010955159.1:0-212 GCF_000633955.1 Camelina sativa
TTTCAATATGTACCGTTGTTTGGTTTTCCCATCCCGGACCGCTTCTCTTCTTCCTCAAATTGTTTCTTAAACCGGTCATGAGCCACTTGGAGCCTTCTCGCTCTGACTCGACCTTGGACACGAACCAAAGCTTGCATACATTTCATAGTCATTTGCGCCTGTTTCCGTACATGGTTGCCACGGACCAATGCTTGTAGCCTAACTAGTCCTTT
>NW_010955160.1:0-212 GCF_000633955.1 Camelina sativa
AACTCCCAGCTATGTGGACAGGCTATGATTGCTTACCTGCAGCAGAAAGGATTCCCTGAGGTTGCCCTCCATTTTGTTGAAGATGAGAGGATCCGATTCAACCTGGCTCTTGAAAGTGGCAACATCAGTGTGGCTGTTGCGTCCGCTACACAGATTAACGAGAAAGACCACTGGTATAAACTTGGGGTGGAGGCTCTTCGCCAAGGTAATTC
>NW_010955161.1:0-212 GCF_000633955.1 Camelina sativa
GGTGTTCCAAGGACTGCAAAGATCTTTTGAAGCTGATCAAGTTCACTCTTGCCCGGGAACAAAGGCTTTTGAGACAACAGTTCAGCCATAATGCAACCAACTGACCACATATCAACTGCTGTAGAGTACTCTTTTGCTCCTAGAAGAAGTTCAGGTGGCCTGTACCACTGAGTAATAACCATCTGGGTGTACGGCTTGATAGGGCTTCCATA
>NW_010955162.1:0-212 GCF_000633955.1 Camelina sativa
CTATGGATAACATTAGTAGAATTCTCTTCTACTATAATATACTTAGTAATTTGTAGAACGCATTTGTATTTTGTTTAAAAAGGCAACATCATATCAATAAAAATCCACTTTTCCCGCCATATATTAAATCTTTAGACTATACACTGACCTGTTAATCTCTGCTGATTCAACAGAATCTCCAACCAATGTTCTCCTATTGCTGTCATATTAAA
>NW_010955163.1:0-212 GCF_000633955.1 Camelina sativa
GAGCCGTAGGATGTGAATAGTACACGTGGCGTCATCGTGTGATATTCTTCTTTCGTCTGACTCTGACGTCCGTCCAAAGATATTTTTGAAATGATTTATTCGATGGACACGAGTCAAACAAAAGAGATATACGAAATAAAGGGAAGGGGGTGAATCTAACAACTGTGTCTAACTTTAGTGGTGGCCTACCATGTTTATAAAATTTGTCACGA
>NW_010955164.1:0-212 GCF_000633955.1 Camelina sativa
TAACCCAGAGCGATGATTGAAGACAGTCGAAGTCAGTCGATACTCGTCAGCGGTGAGAGTGGAGCTGGAAAAACTGAGACAACAAAACTGATCATGCAGTATCTTACATTTGTTGGGGGACGTGCTGCTGAAGATGATAGAAGTGTTGAGCAGCAAGTCCTTGAAGTAAGATTTTGCTTAGATAATTTGTATCTTTTATCTTGGTCAATGAG
>NW_010955165.1:0-212 GCF_000633955.1 Camelina sativa
AAAAGAGAATATTCCATTATCATCATCGATTTCATCTCTATACCATACCATTCCATTTTGGCATAATTAATAGAAACCTCATAATTTTCTATATCATCCTGAGGACTTTTCTCTTTATTTGGTTCTTCTTGTAACTTTTCATCTCCCATTTTCTTTTTTTTTTCTGGGGATTTTTATCTTTAGAGCCCATTGGCCTCCCCCGTTTCAATTGA
>NW_010955166.1:0-212 GCF_000633955.1 Camelina sativa
GGTGACGAGAAACCCGTATGCATTCAAAGGGACAGGGACAATCATACTGATAGGGACAAGGGACAAGCAGAGAGGTAATTTAAATTACCTCAAATAAACTGAGGCATTTGTTTCTTTGCTCAGGTGACTAAGAACCCAGATGCATTCAAGCGACAGGGACAATTGAACCGATAGGGACAGGGACAAGTAGAGAGGTAATTTAAATTACCTCA
>NW_010955167.1:0-212 GCF_000633955.1 Camelina sativa
AGCCGCGCCTCTCTTATCCTCCAACGGTCTGATTCATCAGCCAAAGCCCCTTCTCTTCCCATAAGTTACTCGGGTAACTCCTTGTAACCGCGGTCATGGTTTCACTGGTCTGAATGTGTACGGACCGTACGGCCTTGTACGGCCTTGTACGGTCAGGCCACTGTGAACCTCTCCCATCACACCAATGCTTAACACACTCTCTTCAGTCTTAA
>NW_010955168.1:0-212 GCF_000633955.1 Camelina sativa
CAGGACACGATCCGAGAGAAGATAGGGTTTCTTGATAGGTCGTGGACGAGCAAGACAGAGGAAGAGAAAGCTGGTAAGATCTTCGAGATACTTAGCAAACGACGATTCGCTTTGTTCCTCGACGACGTTTGGGAGAAAGTCGATCTAGGTATACGATTACTTATGATCCATCCAAGAAACTATATTACTTGTAAACCAAGTTTTCATGAGTT
>NW_010955169.1:0-212 GCF_000633955.1 Camelina sativa
TGTATGTATATCCTCCTCGTCACCTTCAATACAAAACATTTACCGTTAGGGAAGGTGTAAATTATATTTTCCCTTGTATATAAAACTATTGCAGTCCGAAACCTTGAGAAGATGAGTGAGATACATAATGACTTCTACCCCATTCAGCAAAGTCATCTAAAACTCCTGCTGAACCACTACTGCTACCAGACGTTGCGTTGCCACTGCTACTG
>NW_010955170.1:0-212 GCF_000633955.1 Camelina sativa
GGTTATGAATTGCCAGCCAGAGGATAAACGAATACTTAGGGGTGGATTAAGAGTACCATACCCCTTTGTACCAATCGACCTTTGCGTGAGAGCTGCGAACATTATGCCATGTATGTCGAGAGGAGAAAGTTTTGGAGAACCTGTCACCCTGAGATCGCCATAACGGGGTGTCAGCAGCATTTGGTTGTCGAGTAGAGCGACGTGTAATAGCC
>NW_010955171.1:0-212 GCF_000633955.1 Camelina sativa
TTCTTCGCTTTCCTCTTCTTTTCTTGTTTGTTCACAGACATAGTTTTATTGGACCTTGTCGAAGAAGACCTAGTCCTACTCGTCTTCTTCTTCTCTCTTTCCTCTTTCTTCAAATCCTTCTTCTTCTTGTCCTGCTGCCTCGTTGTCATCTTAGTGGCCTCTACTAGCTTGTAAGAGGCTCTGATCTTCACGAGCTTACCTTTAGCGACAGA
>NW_010955172.1:0-212 GCF_000633955.1 Camelina sativa
TAGTTATAATTATTAATCATTTTCAATTAAAAATATGAAATAATACACACTGCAACATCTATCACAAAAATGTCACCAGTCAATAATTTTGGTAAAATTGATAAATCATATTCTTACAGCAATTCATTACATCAAACTGCTGTTTTTACCACATATTATTTACTCCAAGTTACATCAAATTATAATATTTTGTGCAACTCAACTTCAATAAT
>NW_010955173.1:0-212 GCF_000633955.1 Camelina sativa
TCAAGAGTTTCCAATCCACGAACGAGATCAAATCCAAACCCAGTTACACATTTCAAAGACATCAAGGCCTTGTATGCTTCAGCAGGAACATCTGCAAAGTATGTGGCAATAAGAACATTCAAGCCCGCCAAAGATGACTCCATGTGAGAGTACGCATCGCAAAATGCCTGCAATTGGCTGGTATCAAGATCCATCACAAGTATAGGCTCATC
>NW_010955174.1:0-212 GCF_000633955.1 Camelina sativa
GCAGAAGAGGAAAGATGGCCTCCTCCTCCGATCTATTTTTTTTTTTTTAACTTTATGGTGATACCTTTGCGTGGACGGAGCAATCCGGTTCACAGGAGAGGAAAGCAAATATGCATACATACACGTCAACTTGTATCATTGTAACATTTTATGTTTGTAATCATTTCCACGAGGTTTTTTGTTTTCAATACAAGAAGATCTCTGTTCACACC
>NW_010955175.1:0-212 GCF_000633955.1 Camelina sativa
ATGGTGATCGGATTCAGAGGGTGGAGACAAGACGAAACGTTCCACTTTTGCATCACAGATCACACACCTATGATGGTCTTCCTCAAGGCTCTTTTCTCCTGAAGTAGATTGAGTAACCTGTTGTTTACAAGAGCTGCACCAAAGTTTGTGTCGGCATGGGAAGTTTGCCCATAGAAGCATATTCTTGTTACACCAGAAACACATTCCTTCCT
>NW_010955176.1:0-212 GCF_000633955.1 Camelina sativa
TGTTTTACGTTTTTGGAATGTTGGTGTTATTGGAGGTATGTCTCGATTTTAGACTTTATTCAACTAAATTCTATGATCAAATTTAATTGAACATAGAAACAATGATAGGAAAACCATGCATTGTCAATCGCACTGGCTCATCCAGGATCTTCATAAAACCAAACTTTGCTGGCTTAGAAAATCACAAAACAAAGTAAGTTTTATTAATAAAT
>NW_010955177.1:0-212 GCF_000633955.1 Camelina sativa
TTGCTAGCCTCCGGTGTGAGATAGACTGATAGGGACGGTGTTTTGATCCTTTTAGCTACATTAATAATTTCACGCAACCTGGGAACACCGAGTGTAACGTTCTTTGCACTGACACCAGCATAATGGAAGGTGTTAAGAGTCATCTGCGTAGCAGGTTCTCCAATTGATTGAGCAGCAACACAACCAATCATTTCCCCTGGGGCCACTAGCGA
>NW_010955178.1:0-212 GCF_000633955.1 Camelina sativa
ACGCAAATGCAGAGCAGTCTTCATCATCCTCGGTGGGAATCCGAGGCCCTCTTCGTCTGACATACATTGGATATGGAGATGACCAAGAGGTTCCGATGACGAGGAGCAGAGGGAAAATGGGAAAGGTAAAGATGTTGATGTTTCTGCCGCCGAGATATCATCTGCTGTTTGAAATGGAAGTTGGGGAAGGATCCACATTGGTGCATATAAGA
>NW_010955179.1:0-212 GCF_000633955.1 Camelina sativa
TCCAGACAATCGCTTGCGTTTTCCGCACTTTCATCGACGCTTTCTATGTGGTTCACATGCTGTTTCAGTTTCATACCGGTTTCATCACTCCTGCTTCTCGTGGTTTCGGAAGAGGAGAGCTTAATGAGAATTCTAAAGATATCGCCTTAAGATACCTCCGCTCATACTTTTTAATCGATCTTCTTTCGATTCTGCCTATCCCGCAGGTAAAA
>NW_010955180.1:0-212 GCF_000633955.1 Camelina sativa
TACCCTCCTAGCAGAAGAATAGCATCTGACTGGTCCCATACTGAGCCGCTCCCAAAACCTCATTACGACAGACGACCACCTCTCAGTCCTCCTCCACCGCATCCTCCATCTCGTGGTGGCAGATGGGGTAGACTCTCAAGAGAGAGAAGTAGATCGCCACCATTAAGAGATGGTCCACCTCCACCATTGAGAGGAGCCGGTCCACCACCGCA
>NW_010955181.1:0-212 GCF_000633955.1 Camelina sativa
GAAATCTCTTTGATGATGTCCAAATCTATGAGCATATCAGTGAACGGACAATCTCAAGTGCCACCTGGGTTTAGGTTTCACCCGACCGAGGAAGAGCTGTTGCAGTATTATCTCCGGAAGAAAGTTAATAGCATCGAGATCGATCTGGATGTCATTCGCGACGTTGATCTCAACAAGCTCGAGCCTTGGGATATTCAAGGTTTATAAAAAAA
>NW_010955182.1:0-212 GCF_000633955.1 Camelina sativa
AAACAAATCGGAGTCTCTGCTGCTTCTGTCGATTCCTGCTCTGATTTGCTTTTCGTAGCCGATGACAACGTTTCCTGTGGTTCGAGCAGAGTCGAGAAGACTCGAATTGAAGAGGTAGAAGTTTCTAAACCTGTTAGAGATGCGGTGAAGGAGACGGTTGGTGATTCGAAATTCCGGAGGATTACGAGGTCGTACGCTAAGCTACACAAGGA
>NW_010955183.1:0-212 GCF_000633955.1 Camelina sativa
CTTCTTCACAAAATGGTGCTTAATCGAACAAGAAAGAGACAACTACTTGCAGAAAGAAGCATCAGATCTGAAGCTTGAAGATGAGACAAACATTCAATTAAGCTCCTTTCATTACTTAACTTTGCAAAAACCAGAAAACAGAGAGAGCAAAGTAAGAGAGAAACAAAAGATAATAAATTTTGCTGAATTAGGCTAAAAAGAAAAGGGAATGA
>NW_010955184.1:0-212 GCF_000633955.1 Camelina sativa
ATTGAAGATGCATTCACACAAGTCATTGCTAGCTCCACAAATTTCCAAACTGAATCAGAGTGGTAATCCTTCTTGAGACTTGGATCAACAATTTTTCTAATATCTCCTACGATAATCATTAAATTCACCCATTCCGCTATGTGTGGCTTTTCGCGACTCTGCTCAATCACGGGTCGATTTGTTATGATCTCCAATAAAACGACCCCGAAACT
>NW_010955185.1:0-212 GCF_000633955.1 Camelina sativa
GTGCTGAACATAAGCACTAATACAAACTCGAAGTACTGGTCGATAGACCACAGAGATTCAACCACACCTTCAGCGTAATTGACAAAGAAATTCAAGGCTGCAGGGGTTAAAACCCAGTAGGAGAAGGCAAGTCCAGCATAGAAGAGCAAGGAGGAACCAAAGACAATTGGCCCCAGAAACCTTCTCTCAGCCTTGGTCAGGCCGGGAAGGAC
>NW_010955186.1:0-212 GCF_000633955.1 Camelina sativa
CCAACAACGAGCTTCAATTTCTTGGCTAGATGTTTAAATCTCAAGTTCGCTTTATCATCAACCGAGCTTGATAATCTAGGCTTCAAAAGAACAATGTTATCCAAATCATCAGCCATTGATGGAGATTTATGCCGCGGTTCCTTTACCTTAGATCCTTCCAAGTCTTGACCTTTTTTCGCTGAGAAAGAATTAGGATCTTGTAAGAGTGTAAT
>NW_010955187.1:0-212 GCF_000633955.1 Camelina sativa
GATGATGTTATCGATCTTGGTAAGAAAGATGAAGCTTTTGATGAAACTATGATATCGGATCTTCGACAGGAGTTTGAGAAGATTGCATCTGAAATGAGTCCGTCAAAATGTGAGGTTGCAAGTGTCTGTGAAGTAGCAGAACCTGTGTCAATAGCCAAAAAGTCCAAGAAGAGGAAAAGAGAGAACAAAGGGGAAGTGCAAGAAGATACTAC
>NW_010955188.1:0-212 GCF_000633955.1 Camelina sativa
ATGCCATTAAACATGTTACAAAGGCTCTCTTCTTGAACCATCTCATGATTCTGGTGATGATCATCATTATCACGATGTGCAGATGATCGGATCGATGAAGGGAAAAGGTCTTTGATCGTGTTCACATGTGTCGTAGTGATCTCTCTAGGCATCTCCAGATTTATGTCTGAACTATTCTCTGTGCTTCCATTGTTGCTCCATGAGGCTTCTGC
>NW_010955189.1:0-212 GCF_000633955.1 Camelina sativa
TGTGGAATATTGTGGCAGTAACTGTAGCTTGGATCAACGGAGGAGGTCACTATTTTTACCCAAACGATCAGTTCCATAATGTTATTTCCTCTGACCATGTTGATCCATCTGATATGCTTCGTTTTGCAATCAGGTCCTACTATATGGCTCCTCTCTATCATCTATTTCATTGCTGGGGTACCTGGAGCTTATGTCTTATGGTACCGTCCTCT
>NW_010955190.1:0-212 GCF_000633955.1 Camelina sativa
GGTTACATGAGTTTGTTACTCAGTCTGATTGAGACTCTGCGCCAGTCCCCTAACGAGCTCCACAAGACTGAGATAGACGAGGCATTTGCTGCACTCAGATCCATGACTGATGCTGGATTTAAGGTTGATTGGTTGGCGAAGAAACTTGTTGAGCTGTCGGAAAAGAAGCAGAAAGAGGAGGCTGGTGGAACTCGGATGCAAGAAATCAAAGA
>NW_010955191.1:0-212 GCF_000633955.1 Camelina sativa
CTACCTGGATATTTACTAAGGATGGACAATACACAGTCAAATCTGGCTACCACCAGCTATCTAAAGCCTCCATAGAGAATTCAACTGAATCTTCTCAAGCTAGTGTAGTTTGGAAATCCCTCTGGTCTATTTCGGCTCCACCTAAAGTAAAGCATTTCTGGTGGAGAGTCCTGCACAATGCTATCCCAGTTGCGGAAAACCTATCACGTAGA
>NW_010955192.1:0-212 GCF_000633955.1 Camelina sativa
CTAAAACCTTTAAACCCTTTATAACTCAATACCCTAGAACCTAAGCAGATCATCATAGGAAAGTGAAGCGAGAGCACTTGTTATGGTTGAAGAATGTTAAGGAGTTGTGGAACAAAGAAAAAAAAACTGAGTTTTACTGTTTTACGTACCTACAAATGAGAGATTGTGAATATTCCATTGTTTGCATTGAAATGCAGCAAAATCTATGAGAA
>NW_010955193.1:0-212 GCF_000633955.1 Camelina sativa
TTTTTTTTTGGTGATTTGTTTGTATGACCTCTATGAGACTTTTGTTGTTGCTCTTCTCGTATGTTCCCGTGGAAATTACTGTTGTGGGTTAAAGATCATTTCAAAATATTGAAGGACAATGCTGCTATCTCATATTTTACTTCTTGTTAACCGCTACCACTTGGATGTGTATTAGGCTTGGGGTTTCTATCTTATATTATAGTTGGTTTGAT
>NW_010955194.1:0-212 GCF_000633955.1 Camelina sativa
CCAATGGGACAAAACTTGACCAAGGGAAAAAGAGCGCCAAAGCAACACTTCATCCTTTACCGAGCACCTTGAGTTGTGATCATGGTGAAAGTGGTTTGAACCACGTCTTCTAGCTTCTTGTCCAGCTCCTTGGGTAGACCTTGGATTGATTGGGTGAACCTCTTGGATTTGGACCTTGTCATAGGACCCGCCGGAACGATCAATGCTTCCTC
>NW_010955195.1:0-212 GCF_000633955.1 Camelina sativa
CACCAACACCTTAACTGAATCCACAACAAATCTCATCAGCAAAAAAAATTACAAAGCATCAAACTTTATTATTTTAAAAGGATACCAAAAAAAAAAAAAAGTACCTGCATTTAAAACTAAGTTATGCTCATCTTGGTAATGCTCAATGATCGGAATCAAATCTTTAGCGACTATATTCCAAGAACAGACTTGTTTGAAAACTTGTCTGCTCT
>NW_010955196.1:0-212 GCF_000633955.1 Camelina sativa
CTTCACTGCATCATGCAAGTTTTCTGGATCCACAATCAAGAATAAATAAAAAAATATGGTTAATAGTTTGACATAAGAAAAACGATATATATATTATTGCAAGAACATATCTCCGAAAGGAATAAACAAAAAAACCAGTAACAGAATATTGATTTACTTGAGGCAGTAGTGGATTGACATGGAGTTGAATACCATCAAAAGAATTAGATAAA
>NW_010955197.1:0-212 GCF_000633955.1 Camelina sativa
CAGACATATGATTTCAAAACATACAAAGAATGTGATTACGACAACAATGAAGACAATAGTACAACAGAGTGGTCAGCTGCAAATCCTTCATCAACATCTCCCGTTCCCGTCTCAATAAGTGTTCCTCTTGTTAAAGAAGGTTCCAACTATTTCTTCTCAGGAGCTTATGATGGCGATCAATGTAAATTCGGGCAGCATTTTATGATCAATGT
>NW_010955198.1:0-212 GCF_000633955.1 Camelina sativa
TCCACAAAAGGTAAGATATAAAGACTCCAAACAATGAAACAAATTCATGAAACGAACCCCAAAAAAAAAATATAAGGTGGACTGAAGAAGAATCTCTCGTAAATAAAAAAAAACCCGACAGAGAGATCGAGATAGAGATAGAAAGAGAGGGATGGACACACGACCGCAGCTTTTCCCCAAGTTCCGAGGAAACTTGAAGGGTTACTAAAAAA
>NW_010955199.1:0-212 GCF_000633955.1 Camelina sativa
GTCACGATGCACCACACCATTGGTTTAATACAGGCTCCGATAAACCTAACGATGTTGGGATGCTTCAAAAAGGCAAGCATAGAAACCTCCTGCTGAAACTGCTGTTCAAGGGCTTGTGCCTTTTCCGGGCTATGTTCTGGCCTCTCGAGTAGCTTAATGGCTACGTCCTCTCCATTGTAAGTCCCTCTGTATAACTTTCCAAAAGCCCCTTG
>NW_010955200.1:0-212 GCF_000633955.1 Camelina sativa
AAGGAAAGTACAAAACAGTCCAAAACAGTGCACTTCTGTCTTCCCTTTGTCCGAAGGCTTTACTTACTCTACTGTGGATATTTTTTCTCTAACAGGTAATAAAAAAACACTTTTCTCCCTCTTGAGTCTCCTTCCAATTCCCATTTTCTGCTAATTTCCTTTCACTTTCTCGTCCGATTTTCCTGGGAAATTAAAAAAAAAAAAAAAAAAAA
>NW_010955201.1:0-212 GCF_000633955.1 Camelina sativa
ATTCCACTCAAAGAAGGTACCAACCCAGTCAATGTCCGGCCGTATCGCTATGCTTATTTTCAGAAGGAGGAGATTGAGAAGCAAGTCTCGGAGATGCTCACATCTGGAATCATTCGTCCGAGTTGCAGTCCGTTCTCATCGCCGGTTCTGCTGGTCAAGAAAAAGGATGGGTCGTGGCGTTTTTGCACAGACTACCGGGCACTCAACGCAGC
>NW_010955202.1:0-211 GCF_000633955.1 Camelina sativa
TCAAGCTCCGGTGAATCGGGACGGCGTTATACTCAGGTAATGGAAGAAATCTGTTGGAATATTGAGAAGTGGTCGGGAAATTGAAATTGAAACCGAAATTACCAAACTGATGTGCCTGGACGAGGCTCATGTCTGGTCTGTGCCTCCAATCTATGTAAAGCTTCGATCTCTCGGACTCATCACCGATGCCTCGTTGGAAAGAGACGATGTC
>NW_010955203.1:0-211 GCF_000633955.1 Camelina sativa
GCGATGAAGCTTTACTCGAGGAAGAGTGAGTGCGATAAGATTCATCTGCTTCAGGGGATGCAGGCGGTGGAATCTGCGGCGAAGAGTTTTTTCTTTTCGTATAGACAGCTAGTGGCGGCGATGATGGGAAGCGCGGAGACGAACGCGACGGCGAGTCAGGAGTCGTGTGACTCGCTGAGTCAGATATTTATGGAGCCGACGTATTACCCGA
>NW_010955204.1:0-211 GCF_000633955.1 Camelina sativa
CTCAGAAAACATAAGGATCTTTAGTTATCTTTAAAAAAAAAAAATGTGTCCAAAGTCTAGGGACTGGTTGTATTATATACAGCAATTAGGAGCATGTGGTGGATCAGTCGTAGAAACCATAATTAAAGTCGTCCGGACGGATCAGAAACAACAATGGACCACACTTTCTTACTTGTCTCCATATGCTAACACTTATACTCGAGACTGACTA
>NW_010955205.1:0-211 GCF_000633955.1 Camelina sativa
TTCCGACTCGACACGTTTACTACGAGTTTTCCGCGGTTTCTAATCCGCGAAGTTTGATCGATGAATTAGAATAGCGGGAAACATGGACTGAGCTTGCTACGGTCTTCGGGAGATAGCATTCGAAGGTTTGACGAGAATGCAAGGACTGGTGTCGTATCGATGTTCGGAAAGGTTCAATCGCTACACAGCGACCGAACTTTGGCTCGAGCCC
>NW_010955206.1:0-211 GCF_000633955.1 Camelina sativa
TACTTATTCTTGAACTCGACAATCTGACCATACTCTGGATTAATGGTCAGCTATGATGCGTTGAAAGCATTTGCTATCGTCCTTACATCTACGATAGCAAGTTTAAGCATATATAGTCAAAACTGGATGAAGAAAATGATCCCCTCCATTATTATAGGTTCATTTATGCATAGTTTCATACCATTGTAGATTTTGATTTTAGCAAATCTCA
>NW_010955207.1:0-211 GCF_000633955.1 Camelina sativa
ACGGTTTCGATAGCACAATCTAGTCTTCCATTATCAACATATCCTTTCACCAAAACAGTATAAGTAACATGGTTTGGTGAAATTCCTGAATCTTGCATAGCAGAAAGAAGCTTCTCTGCTTCCTCGACTCTTCCTAGTTGACAAAGACCGTTGATGATGATTGTGTATGGATAGACATTTGGCAAACAACCACTTAACTTCATCAGTTCTA
>NW_010955208.1:0-211 GCF_000633955.1 Camelina sativa
CAATGGGCTCGGAAACATGTTCCAATGAAGGAGTTGCAATAGGCGAACTTGTATCCGGCCTATCTTCGGATTGGATTGGAGATGATAGTAAGGAATCAGCATTGATGTTCTGTGTGCCAAGTGGTGTTGGTGTAGTAATGCCGAGATGGTCAAGAAGGAACCGCAAGTTAGCTGCCCGGTCAGTATTAGATTGAGATAAGTCTTTTAAACC
>NW_010955209.1:0-211 GCF_000633955.1 Camelina sativa
AAAGAGTTCAACAACCCAAGGCTCTTTGATTCTAAAGAGCAACTGGTTTACTAAGACAACTGAAAAGTGGATAATTTCATTCAATTAACAACACACACACCATACCATTTCCTTGATGCAAGATGAGAAAAGTGCATCAGAACTATCTAACCTGAAGGTAGATGCTTGTGTCATACTGACTCTTTAGAGCATACTCATTGAAGACAGATGC
>NW_010955210.1:0-211 GCF_000633955.1 Camelina sativa
AACTCTTCATACAAGGAGTCAATACTATAGACAGGAAGCAATGAATTCTTCGCACAACGAGTGACAATTTCCATCGAAATAAGAGAGTACTTAAGGGTGTCCCACATGTAGATTGACTGTGGTAGCCACGGAGTTTCTGAAGGTTTTTCCTGTTGCTTGGAATAATAGAAATCCCAGAGCTTGTTAGAGATAGAATCAAGATCTTTCCTTC
>NW_010955211.1:0-211 GCF_000633955.1 Camelina sativa
AAACAGGTGGGACATCTCACAATTTTACCAAAGGGAACCTAAGATCACATTAATTAATTAAGTTGAGACTAACTAATTTCAAGAGTGTCCTAAGAAACTGTTAAAAGGTGTTGTTGCATAGTAACCTCCTCAGCAGGGGAGATTCCAACACGGCAAATATCTCCGATGATCCTTAGAGAATCAGAAACCCTTAAGGAAGCAGCAAGACTAT
>NW_010955212.1:0-211 GCF_000633955.1 Camelina sativa
GTGAATTTGCTGTGGCGAATGAGACATATGTGAAATTTATCACACAAGAGAAGTGCCCTTTTGGTGTTCCTTCACGTAGTACAATAGAACTTCCTTTGGCACAAGCGGGTCTTGGAAAAGCTTACGTCGAGGTTTTAGTTGCGAATGACGAAAGCAAAAGAGTTCTCCATGTCCAAAGTATATCTTGCTGGGCGCCTAGCTGCATTGGACC
>NW_010955213.1:0-211 GCF_000633955.1 Camelina sativa
CATAGCAAATTGAAAAAAAAATTATAAAAAAATTATAAAATATAATAAAAATGATTTTTAGAACCATTTGCTACAGTCACTCGCAATTATCTTGCAAAATTTCTGTAAAACATCCAAAAAAATTTTATTTACTTTTAAAACATGTTAAATAATAAACATTGGCAGTATTCTTTTTATGTAAATCTATGGATTTTAAAATTTGTTAGCAAAA
>NW_010955214.1:0-211 GCF_000633955.1 Camelina sativa
ATAAAAGCACCTTGTATCGGCAGTTTTTGACAAGTGAAGTTTCACGGATCAATTACTATGGTTACAGACTTTACCGTGCTCTTCCTTTCCTGTATGAATTGAGATGTGTACTTGACTGGTCTTGCACAGCCACATCACTGACAATGTATGACTGGCTCAAGGTATGTCGTTTGATCCCATGCATTTGTTTCTGGAACCCTCGCTATGTTCA
>NW_010955215.1:0-211 GCF_000633955.1 Camelina sativa
GTTAGCTTTACAACAAGGGGAAGTCATTGAGAAGGAAGAAGTCATGGATTTGAACGAAGAGGTTGTGATTGAAAAGAAGGAAGTGAGGGCCATTCAACAGGAGGTTGTCATTGAAGAGAAGGAAGCAGAGAGAGGACCAGCTTTGGAACAATATGCCCCATTTTCTCTCTACAAAGGCATGTCACTTGACATATCCAAGCAGAAAGCTCAT
>NW_010955216.1:0-211 GCF_000633955.1 Camelina sativa
CCAATGATCTGTGCTACAAGTAGCTTTGATCCACCTCCCAAAAAGAGACCATACGGCCTACCACCTTCTAGAGGGTACACTTCGTTAACATACTCTTCATTGGCGAACAGTCCTGTAAAGATTAATCCCCAACCACCGCAGCCGCCGTGTAGCTGTGCAGCCAGCAGTGGATCATCGTATCTATGTTTTTTAGCCAGCTCCTCTAGCCCGA
>NW_010955217.1:0-211 GCF_000633955.1 Camelina sativa
AATCCTTGTGCTTCTCCTCAATACAGGTTGTTCTTGCACTTGAACCTGCTCATCTTGTATATGCGGTTCTTGTGCTTCACTGTGATGTTCTTCATCTCCTTGGTCTTGCTCACCTTGATGATGAGAACCTGAGTTGAACTCTTCTCCTTCTTCACTCAAGCCGACTCCTTCTTGGCCATTTTCTTGAGTTTCAGGTTCACTTCCCCCCTCA
>NW_010955218.1:0-211 GCF_000633955.1 Camelina sativa
AATCAACTTTATTTTGACATTTTCCATAATTCCATTCACTACATCTAAATCTACTCAGATACTTCAAAGAATTTGCAAATTTAGTTTAATTAGTTGAGAAAAAAAGTTAGCTACATATAAAGTTAAACTACGGCTGGACATTCAGGTAACCCGTTCGGGTTTGAGTAAACGGGTTTAGAAAAATAGAATCTATTGGGTATTTTTAGATATA
>NW_010955219.1:0-211 GCF_000633955.1 Camelina sativa
CGGAGACCTCCGGGATCGAGCTGCCGTCGTTGTCGCAGCATAAGAAACCTCCGCCGTCGTTGGTGGTGAGAACCGAAGCGTCAAATCTTAGGGTTAACCCGACAACCCTCCGCCGTCGTTGGTCGTTGGTCATTGGTCGTGAGAACTCCGTTTGTATCGAGAGAGAAGAGAGAGAATGGGGAAGAAAGAAAAAGAAAATGGAAAAAAAAAA
>NW_010955220.1:0-211 GCF_000633955.1 Camelina sativa
ACAGAAAATTCATGTTGACGTGTCATTTTCAGTAAACTTTTAAACCCATTTAATTAGTGGATTACCCTTTGACTAAAATATTTACAGATTTTGCCATTAGTGTAATCTACACATCTCTCACTCAATTATTTTAAGAAAATTACAATTAAAATATGCAAATGAGGGATACAAATCTTTAGGATTAAATAAATAATGATTAATGCTATAAACA
>NW_010955221.1:0-211 GCF_000633955.1 Camelina sativa
AAAAAAAGGGGTAAGAGGAAAACGCGAACCTAGAAACCTCTTCCCATAAGGGACCTTTAACGCTAGCGTCTCGAAACGCTATTCCCATATCAGATCGTATTTTCAGCAACGCTAGCGTTTCCTGCCGCGGCCAACGATTTCCTCCGAATCCTCTGTCGTTCATCTCTTCCGATACCTCAAACGCACCAACCGCTGCTGCCGCAGCTGCTTC
>NW_010955222.1:0-211 GCF_000633955.1 Camelina sativa
GTGAATAAACTAAGGGAAAACAAGGTAAAATATATGAACATCACATTGGATTGTTACATGTTTTGACCCTAAAAAGAGTAACATAACTGTTTAATACTTCGAATCAATGTTTTCTCTCGGTTTTAGCCTCGTTTCTTGGTTTATGCCTGTTTTGGGATAAAATAGGTTTAATAGTTGTCTAAACACTCCAAATTCATCCCGAACTCTTACC
>NW_010955223.1:0-211 GCF_000633955.1 Camelina sativa
ATATACAAGAACTGGCATAAATCTGATGAACTGTTATCAAGTGGAACGAAAAAGTGATTGACCAATGGAGAAACTTACATGGTCAATCAAATCCATGTCATGGGCTACAAAGAGTCTTAACCTATCTAGGGTTTTATTAACCGAAGTAACAGAACCCACTCCAAATAATATAAGATCACCAGGTGCTGCTCCACATTGTTTCACAAAGTTT
>NW_010955224.1:0-211 GCF_000633955.1 Camelina sativa
TCGAGAGCTGCAAGCTCTGAGATAGAAAGGTCAAAGTCAGGGGAGAAGTTTGCCGGCTTCCTGAAGAAGGAGCATGTTGCCTGAGGATAACATCAATCAGATAGCATCAACACACAAGAAACACAGAATCAAAACCATGTAAGAAAGATTAGAATTTATCACTCGCCTCGAGTTTCGCAAGGTCCCGAGGACCCAAATCACATGTTGTCAG
>NW_010955225.1:0-211 GCF_000633955.1 Camelina sativa
AAGAAAGAGTTGTACTTTTCACTTTGTTCGATCAGAACAACCACCTGCTCAATCGGTTCACCCAGTGGAAATAGTAATCCATACGCACGATCGATTAGTCAATAGCGAAAATTAACTGAATTAAACCAACAAAATCGACATCAACATCGCCCAAAATCAATCCAGAGAAACCCAATTCGCCAAAATCAACAATCGAAGTAAAAAATAAGAA
>NW_010955226.1:0-211 GCF_000633955.1 Camelina sativa
AAAAAAAGGAGTTTTACTAGTGTTAAAATGCTAGATACAAAGTCGTTTAGTGGAATAGAGGCCAGCAGTAGCATGTTCTGGCACTTAGAACTCCACAGTGATACTCTAAAAGTCTGTGACTGTTGTCTGTTGAAGTAACTTTGCATTCTTGGTTTAGAGGAGAGATTTGTTAACATCGGTTAGAAATTACACGAGGAGATATTTGGCAAAT
>NW_010955227.1:0-211 GCF_000633955.1 Camelina sativa
TTCAAGAACTTCTATGGATATCCGCAATCGGCAATCTACATTATCATCTTCCAAGTACTCGATGACAAGGGAGAACAAAACACATGGAAGAAGCAGACTAAATGAATCACAGGGCATGGAGAAGACGCGGAGTAATCCTTTAGGTAAGACTGGTCAACAACATTCTAGAGAGGACATTTGGAACAACATTGGACAGGGGAGACAAACATTG
>NW_010955228.1:0-211 GCF_000633955.1 Camelina sativa
ATGATTCATGAAGCTCCCCATTAAGTTTTGGCCAGATCAGATTTCACATAAATCTTCCATGATCCTCTGAAGTCATTGCATCATATCTTGCGGATGGAGATTAACTCCGATTGACAAAGCAGTCAGTTGCACTAAATTCCTTGCAAATATATTTTTACAAAATCTCCTAGATAAAACTCGACCACGAAAAAACCAATCCTATGGATGGTCT
>NW_010955229.1:0-211 GCF_000633955.1 Camelina sativa
AAGAAAACGAAAAATTGAAGAAAAAGGTGACGCAGGCTCAGGGGCAGGTTAATCAAATGATCAACCAGTGGTTTCCTGAACTCGACCTGAACACGGAGAATTCAATTGGAAGCGCTTGACGTCAAAATCATGGGCAGGGAATTCAAGATTGCCTGCAAACCAGAAGAACGGTCGGCGCTGCTGCAAGCGGTGAACATTGTTGAAACCAAAA
>NW_010955230.1:0-211 GCF_000633955.1 Camelina sativa
AAATGGAAAAGAATGACTATGACTAATATGAAGCTAGAACAGAAATAAAAACTACAACAATGAACCAATGCAAGACAATAATGAACAGGACAATAAGTAAATGCATTAGAAATGCAAATAGAATGAGACTAGAAATAAGACAGGACAGCTACAAATCATAAACAAAAGTTCTGGGGAAGAACTCGAGCAAGCACTCGATCGAGTGTAGATC
>NW_010955231.1:0-211 GCF_000633955.1 Camelina sativa
AGAAATACATCAACCAAAAAGACACTCAATTACAATGCTCAACAAAGTAGGTTAAAAACAAGCAATCTTCAAATCACCAGTCAACATACTCAATGCACACAATTCCTATATATAAAAACATACCTAGTTGTATCGGAAGATGATTCTTATTGACAGCCGGACATATACGCATAGGCCTGGTCGAGCAGTATTGACCATTCATCTCGGGCAG
>NW_010955232.1:0-211 GCF_000633955.1 Camelina sativa
AAGCAAAGTCGTCCAGAATTTTTCCCAATTTTCTGGTCAAACCTTGCTTATCCCGGACGACCTTAAATTAAGTCGTTTAGCTGGACGACTTTCATCTAAGTCGTCTGGAGAAAGTTAAATTTCAAGTTTTATTTTTCAATTACAAAACTAACCTAGGACGACTTACACGTAAGTCGTCAAGTTTTCATAAAATATTGAAATTTTAACTTTC
>NW_010955233.1:0-211 GCF_000633955.1 Camelina sativa
AAAAAAAAAAAAAAAAAAAAAGACAAAGGGACTCAAGTAAAATAATAACCTGAACAAACTTGAACACATAAATAAATGCATTTTGCTTCATCAGTTGCTTCTGCCAGGAAAAGTTGATCTTGAGAAGTTCACCCTTCTTAACACCGTATTGAGATGTCGATAAAGCGGCTGAATGATTGAACCGTTTATCAAATGGAACCTCAAGTTTCTT
>NW_010955234.1:0-211 GCF_000633955.1 Camelina sativa
AAATGGGAACGATGGGACCATCCAATGGATGGCTACCTACTTTGAAGGACGGCGTGTTGAGTCTCCGAGAAGTAAATATAAACAGTGTCACAGATCCAAAACGCATTTTGCTGCCTCCTCTTGTAACTCTGCCTTATTGCCAAACCCAATATATCACCAACGTCGCCATGTCTTCGTCTTTCCCTGAAGAAGAGGACTGTGTTGTGGCTGT
>NW_010955235.1:0-211 GCF_000633955.1 Camelina sativa
GGGTGTTTAAACGACGTCGGTACGACAACGAGGGCTGGTGTTGTTGTTGACCGCTTTGTCTATGTTTTTTCTTGGATTGTGCTTATTCTTTCTTTCCCTCTTTGCCAAGCAAATAGTATGATTTATTTATATATGTATCTCCCACAGGTACAGTTGTGTTTTGGATTGAAGAATCGTCTCTCTCTAATCTTAGCTTAAGCCTATCATCATC
>NW_010955236.1:0-211 GCF_000633955.1 Camelina sativa
TGTGGTTATTGGCATTCAGATATGTTTAGAACTGGTGATTCAGCTCCTTTTACTCATTAACATCTTTGCTGGTCTAGATTTTGTTACTACCAGTGGAGAATATGCCCTTTCATCTTCAAAATTTGACCATTTTGGCCTGCTTTCTGTTACAGGTCTACAAGCTCAGCAACTATGATGCGACCCAAGCTCAGCCCGTTCTCCAACTGAATGG
>NW_010955237.1:0-211 GCF_000633955.1 Camelina sativa
ACATCTTCTTCCAATCTTTTTGGGTCAACTTCGTCAGCTACCACATCCGTTTTTGGATCATCGTCCGCTTTTGGAACAACAACATCATCACCGTTATTTGGTTCATCAAGCAATCCGGGATTTGGCTCTTCTCCGTCAATCTTTGGTTCGGCTCCTGGTCAGGGGGCAACTTCGGCGTTTGGAAACAGTCAGCCATCTACTCTATTCAGTT
>NW_010955238.1:0-211 GCF_000633955.1 Camelina sativa
TTGGAGCACCATTACCAATTCTAATGCCTTGCAGAAGTCCTTCTCGTTCACTTGAAGAGATTAGGTGACTAAGAATGTCAGAACAGAGGATGAATAGGTATGGTGACAAAGGGTCTCCTTGTCTTATTCCTCTTGTTGGTTGGAAATGACCATAAGGAGCCCCATTGATCAGAACAGAGTAATTTACTGATGTCACTACCGCCATAATCCA
>NW_010955239.1:0-211 GCF_000633955.1 Camelina sativa
ATCACGTTTTTTATTTTTGAGTTGAGGACGAAATTCATTAGGTGGTAGAAATCAATTACGTAACATCAGTAAACAACTTTATGGATAGATGTTAAATAAATAAACATTCGGTATAATAAAGTTTTGTAACAACTTTTAAAAGACAAAATTACAGATCACTTACCAAATAAGATGACAGCCAAAAATTTGAAATAGAAACCTACAATTACGG
>NW_010955240.1:0-211 GCF_000633955.1 Camelina sativa
AGTAGAGGTGAGTAATCCGCAGAGGACATTCACTTTGGAAGTAGAGGCAAACCGAGATATCTCACCGGTAAAGTACCAGTTGCAAAAGGGAATTGTTGAAGAATAGCCTGTCGTTGATCTACTGGTATCCCTGCCATGAATATAGTTGATTTTTCGAGACTGATATGGAGGCCTGAGTGCACAGCGAAGTCATCAAAAACTCCCAAAGCAC
>NW_010955241.1:0-211 GCF_000633955.1 Camelina sativa
GTGTTATTCAAAACAAAACATATTAAAAAGGTATTACATTTACCCTTTTTTCCTAGTATCTCAGAATAATATACAGCTATTTCGTTTGTTTCGGTAAGGGACTTACCTTATATACAGCTCCAAACCCTCCTTCTCCAAGCTTGTTTGAGGGATTGAAATCTTGCGTTGCACTTTTAAGTTCCGAGTAAGTAAAGGTGTATGGCTTTACGTC
>NW_010955242.1:0-211 GCF_000633955.1 Camelina sativa
ACGAGCGCGACACGGCCGTGACGATCGGCAACGGCGAGGAGAAGGTGAGAGGCGGAGGGCTCGGTGGAGAGTAGATCACGGGGGAAAGGGAGAGGGATCCAACGGACGGAAGTGACGAATGGAGAGAGAGCACCGGGAGGAGGAGGGAGAGGGATAGTGGAAACGAGCTGGAGAGAACGAGAGTCGACAACAGAGACGGAGGAGCCAGATG
>NW_010955243.1:0-211 GCF_000633955.1 Camelina sativa
TGTCATATGCTTTACTCATATCAGTTTTAACCGCCATGTAGCAACATTTCTTGGCTTTTGATGTTTTAAGGTAATGCAGTGTTTCGTGAGTGATGAGTACATTGTCAGTGATTGCTCTCTTGGGGACGAAGGCTGATTGATTCTCGGAAACTACTTCTTGAAGAACAGGTTGGAGGCGTCGAGAAAGAAGCTTGGAAATGATCTTGTAAAA
>NW_010955244.1:0-211 GCF_000633955.1 Camelina sativa
TGCCTGATGGTCGATTAACTCAGTCTACACAACACGGCACAGTTTGTCTGGGTCCGCATCTTAGTCTTCAAAACGTTTATTTTGTGGATGGTTTGAAGTGTCATTTGATCTCCGTTTCACAACTAAACCGTGATCGTGCTTGTGTCTTCCAGATAACCGATAAGTTGTGTGTGATTCAGGACCGCACCACGAGGATGCTGATTGGCGCAGC
>NW_010955245.1:0-211 GCF_000633955.1 Camelina sativa
ACGAATCTTTCCTTGCTGGCTTACGCCTCGCAGTGGGGATTGGTGTCCGAAAACTTCGGGCTTTTTGCGATTCGCAGCTGGTCACCAACCAGTTTTTGGGGGAGTACGAAACAAAGGATGGTCGTATGGAGGCTTATTTATCCACAGCTCGGGAGTTAGTCGCCAAGTTTGAGGAGTTCGAAATCACTAAGATCCCACGAAGTGAGAACTC
>NW_010955246.1:0-211 GCF_000633955.1 Camelina sativa
TTGGTGATGACACAACAGATGAAGATGCATTCAAGGTATATTATATAACTGATGTTAATTACATTACTTATATATATAATGTTATTACCTCTTAATTTGTGATTTGTCTAATCAAAACAACATGATGAATCTTGCAGGTACTCAGAGATGGGAACCGAGGTTTTGGTATCTTAGTATCGTCTATACCCAAAGAAAGCAATGCGTTTTACTC
>NW_010955247.1:0-211 GCF_000633955.1 Camelina sativa
TAGAATCCTTTCTCTCAATCTCTTTATCAACACACAGTTTCCTTTTTATTTCATTAACCAAGATAAACCAAATAAAAAGAGAAAGTAGCTGAGTTTGGTATACGTACATACTTCTAGTAATTTTGTAACAAGTAATTACAATCTTTAGTTCTGAAGAAGGTATATTAGTTGTATACACATATTAGGTGCATCTAGAACGCACATACTGGTT
>NW_010955248.1:0-211 GCF_000633955.1 Camelina sativa
CCAGAAGTTCTATCGATCAATGGTGGGGAAACAAGATAGCGGCTAGGAAGCTTTAGCTCTCCATCATATTGGAGCATTCCTGCATAACGTATCTTTGGGACACGCACGCGATCAAACTTATCGAAATCTTCATATTCAAGGGCCTTTGCATGCATGACCATTCGATCAGCACGGAAATTGAATGTAACAACTGCGTCGCCATCAACAATTG
>NW_010955249.1:0-211 GCF_000633955.1 Camelina sativa
TTTTGGTAGTTAGGGGACTTAAATCTTGAAGATATGCTCAATGCTGCCTCACCTGGTATTGACGAAATAGCAGCTATTTCCAAGGCACGTTTGTTCAGCCCCAGAGTTCCCCTGAAATGAGACGACAATTTTAATGTTAATTACTAAGAATATTAAGATTTTCATTGCAGGTCCTTCAATTTATGGAGTCACCAGAATACAGTAGGTTCAC
>NW_010955250.1:0-211 GCF_000633955.1 Camelina sativa
GAGCTTGGACCGATCGGGAATTTGTTAACGGCAAGCGAAAATGTTTCGACGACGGCGTCAGTGTTAGTGGTGCAACAGTACACAGCAAGCCCCGTTCTTCCGGTAGTTGGAGTTACCAAGGACGTCACGACTGAAAAGTCGTTGGTTGAAGATTCCGAGAGTCCTTAGTGATTTTTCTCTTTGGGATTCCAAGACTCGAAAGGTCAAAAGA
>NW_010955251.1:0-211 GCF_000633955.1 Camelina sativa
TATTATTAACTCCATTATTATCCAAAATACTATTAACATGAGGTTTCCAATAAAGTGTTTTAAAGGTTTTTCTCAATTAAATATATAAAATTCAGATATCATTATTTTAATTAAGATTGCATAAGAATTAATAACAAATTTTCTAAATTCATCCAAAATCATCTAAAATCTATTACACCTCTTAAAGAGACTAGAATATGACAGAAGTACA
>NW_010955252.1:0-211 GCF_000633955.1 Camelina sativa
CAGAGACCGAAGAGAATGTCATTGCCTCTGAGGAGGACACTACTCTCACTACCAGTAACAAAATCAGCAAAGACACAACAGATAAAGAAAGCAATACAGTGGCAGCTACTTGTGAAAAGACAATTGAAGCTCTTGGAAATGGTTGCGACAATATTTCGAATTTACCAGTCGAGTTCTATCACTACTACTACGGAAGCAATTTTGACATGGG
>NW_010955253.1:0-211 GCF_000633955.1 Camelina sativa
AAGTTGTTCTCAGTGTGATCAGGGATGTCTAAGTACTAGCTGGTTCAATCTTTTGAATGGGGTTAGCTTGGACTTCTGACTATTAGAATGCTTTTTAAACCCATTGTTTTCACTCTGATTGAGTTGTTACTATATAATGAAGAATGACATTTTTCTAATATTTGGATCTAAGTTAGCTGCTGCAATTCTTGGTGGTGTTGATAACATTTGG
>NW_010955254.1:0-211 GCF_000633955.1 Camelina sativa
TGAATATGTTTTCAAGAAAATCCATCAATCATAGATATGCTAGTTAAGAATGTGCATTTTTTTAGTCTATGTAGTTTTAAAAACATTTTGTAACTATGAAACTTGCAAAATGTGGAATATTGTAAAATCTACACATATTACATAAAATGCCTAAAAGCATATGATGATATAACAATTGTTAATTGTATGTAAAAACCACTAAAATATGTGT
>NW_010955255.1:0-211 GCF_000633955.1 Camelina sativa
AGTAGGGTTATTTGTTTAAAGGGTTGCTTAAATAAGTATATAGATTTTAAGTTTTCCTTCCAACATTAGCACACATACTCAAATTTTCCAGATGTAGCATTTATAAAATATTGATTATTTAATTAGATACCAAAAATAGTTAGCCAAATGTTACCAAAATTAGTTACCAAAATTCATTACTCTAAAAATCAAACTCCAGAATTTATATTTC
>NW_010955256.1:0-211 GCF_000633955.1 Camelina sativa
AAATTGGGACAGTTTTCAGAGATGATTTTGATAGAAGAATCAGATAATTTCCTGCACCAAATTCCCAAAGCCAAATAAGAAAATAGTGACCGGATCAAAAGGGGTGAAACAAGGAAATTCAAGAGGCATACCCAGAGTTGGTCAAAATTAGCTGCTTCAGGGTCTGTCCTCTAGCAGTAACAAACTCCTTCAAGAACTGACCCTTGACTGA
>NW_010955257.1:0-211 GCF_000633955.1 Camelina sativa
GAGCTTGGACCGATCGGGAATTTGTTAACGGCAAGCGAAAATGTTTCAACAACGGCGTCAGTGTTAGTGGTGCAACAGTACACAGCAAGCCGTGTTCTTCCGGTAGTTGGAGTTACCAAGGACATCACGACTGAAAAGTCGTTGGTTGAAGATTCCGAGAGTCGTTAGTGATTTTTCTCTTTGGGATTCCAAGACTCGAAAGGTCAAAAGA
>NW_010955258.1:0-211 GCF_000633955.1 Camelina sativa
CTCTCGGTACTGTACCAAATCCCCGGTTTAAAACAAACCGAACCAAACATGACTAGTGTGAAACAAACACAACGTCTTAATAATTTACCTGAGGTAACACGACGTCTTCAGGACTAAGAGCAGCTGCAGAAGCGATGTTAATGGCTTCTTCTCCGACAGAAGTCATATAAAACGAGATTCTTCCTTGACGTTGAGCTTCGTAGAAGATGTG
>NW_010955259.1:0-211 GCF_000633955.1 Camelina sativa
ATGGATGATGTCAGCATGGACGCTTGGAGAGCTTTTGGTTCCTGCGAGAGGAGAATCGTTGTGACAAGAATGCCAAGAGTTATGGTAGAGAGATTCGCTAAGGACCATCTTAGAGCCGATGAGGTCATTGGTACAGAGATTATCGTGAACCGTTTCGGCTATGCCACCGGTTTGATTCAGGAGACCGATGTGGATCGATCTGTTTCCAACA
>NW_010955260.1:0-211 GCF_000633955.1 Camelina sativa
GATCCATTGGTGTCATCATTAACTATGAATCTATAAAGAAAGACTCCCGCATACACATCTGGTAAACCGTTAAACATCTGACCGTTCCACGGGCCACTTCGCCACACCGTACTGTTATTATTATTGTTGTTGATTATGAAGAGCTCTGGATATGCAGCAAGGATGAGTGCAGCAGTGTAGCTCCCGGGCGAAGGATCCGAAGGGTTTCTCC
>NW_010955261.1:0-211 GCF_000633955.1 Camelina sativa
AAAAGAATATAGTAGATGTTAGCAATATGCATATGCAAACTTAAATATTAATACACATACATTTTTTTTTTGCATAAACAAAGAGATACAAAAATAATGTAGAGTGTTGTATATAATATGTAAATGGTAAATCGATTACTCTATTTATAGGCTGGAAAGAGTCCGGCTAAATGTTTTTTACTTTTACGTTTAGAACAACAAAAATCTATAT
>NW_010955262.1:0-211 GCF_000633955.1 Camelina sativa
ATATATATATAGAGAAAATAGCACACATCCACATTTCAAACTTTAATGGTATTTACACCCACTCCTTGTTATACCTATATTTTTTATTTGTACAATTACAACATACCCCTAACTAAACTCTAACTTTCTTTACCTTTATTTTTCTTTTTCCTTCTCATTTTTCTCTCTTTTTTTCTAATTAATTATTTTATATTTATTTTTACTCTTTTTT
>NW_010955263.1:0-211 GCF_000633955.1 Camelina sativa
AGCAATGCACCTTCACCTATTTTTGGGTGACGATCGCCGGTTTCCTTGCCAGTTCCTCCTAAAGTCACACCCTGTGACAAAGAAAACTCAAGTAGCCTTGGTTGGAGAAGATCATGATCTCGGTATTAAATTTCCAGGCAATGGTTGGAGAAGAGATGCTTACATGTAAGATTGAGACACAATTTCCAATTACAGCAGTCTCACCAATAAC
>NW_010955264.1:0-211 GCF_000633955.1 Camelina sativa
AAGGGTTTGTTTCGGGACAGGGATACGTTGATACTTCTCGATCTTCTTTTTGATCTCTAAGACTGTATCGAAGTAGCCCACTTCAATGGAGAATGGTGAGCCTCTTTGAGTCTCTACGTATACATCCATATATGAATCAATGGAGACTGATGAAGATCGAGTGAATAGATATGTCAACTTGGGACTTGTTGCAACCAAAGTTTCCTCATAA
>NW_010955265.1:0-211 GCF_000633955.1 Camelina sativa
AAACAGAAGCATACAGTTTCATTTACCTACAATACTGCAAGTGGATGAGTTTGCCTACACTACTGCAAGTGGAAGGGCGAATGAATTTAAAATAGTGCTAAAAATCAGTGTGGCTGTTATTAGTGGAAAAATAGAAGTTAAGCTGATGAAGAGGGGGTTTCTTATTGTCTATCTAAACAAGGTGGCTGAACGGGAAAAAGAAAAGAATGGC
>NW_010955266.1:0-211 GCF_000633955.1 Camelina sativa
ATAGTATGCAAACGGCTAAGAGAAAAATAAGCAGATGATTCAGAGAGCTACACACCATATTCCAGTATCATCTGAGGCAAATACCATTGGGTTGCTGTCATATCCAACGCCTATCACCATTTTCTCAGAAATAAACAGAACCTGAAATAGCAACATATCGTATCAGGACATAACACATGGAGAAGACCAGTTTCTCAAAAGTAAAAGAAGA
>NW_010955267.1:0-211 GCF_000633955.1 Camelina sativa
ACCGGCGACGGTTCCACCAAGGATTTTCAGTTGATCCGATCCTACGGAGGCTTCATTGAGCCTGTGCAAAATTTGAACGGCTCGCCAGTCATCAAGGTGGATGGAGTGGTCATGGTGGAGGGCACTGATTACACCATCAGTCCAACCGGCATGCTGTCTCTTAACACTGCGCCAGCATCGACAAAACAGATCACGTGGACGGGCGGATTCT
>NW_010955268.1:0-211 GCF_000633955.1 Camelina sativa
ACTGTGATTCAAGGATTGTCCATTGCGATATAAAACCTGAGAACATCTTGTTAGACGATAACTTCAATGCCAAGGTATCTGATTTCGGACTCGCGAAGCTCATGACCCGCGAACAAAGCCATGTATTCACAACAATGCGCGGGACAAGAGGCTACTTAGCTCCCGAATGGATCACAAACTACGCGATCTCAGAGAAGAGCGATGTTTACAG
>NW_010955269.1:0-211 GCF_000633955.1 Camelina sativa
CTTGTTTTAAGTTTCATCATTCTTTGTTTCTGGATGAGAAGAAAGAACCTTGCAGCTGCTAATGGTATTCTTATACATTAATTCTTTACTCTTTTTTTTTTTTTTTTCAATCTATCTATCTCTCTCTAACTATATTTGATATAACAATTAATGATGCGTTGATAATGGTTTTGTCAGAACTGAAACAAGTGTCACAAGAGACAAACCAAGA
>NW_010955270.1:0-211 GCF_000633955.1 Camelina sativa
TGCGAGGGTTGAGTGGTCGAGACACCGAGATGATCTAGTAAGAACTTTAGACCTGCAGACTGATCCATAGGCGTTGCCAAATCCTTCAAGCCCGTCCAATCTTTCTTGTCAAAGTAACCTTGGTCTTCAAGAAACTTAACATCGCGTGAGACGAAGGTGCGGTCATTGATCGGATCAAAGCATTTGTAGCCCTTTTGAGTGATGGAATAGC
>NW_010955271.1:0-211 GCF_000633955.1 Camelina sativa
GCAAAAGGTTCCATCAGCTCATGGCTCTTCAATTTTCTTTCGACATTGGCTTGAAGCTTCACAGATAGACACACTTATCAGCTTAAAAGACAACATATTCCTCCAGAAATGGTACTACTATTCATAACTCGAATGTATATATAATATACACAGTGCTTCCCATTCTGACCTGATGGTGATACGTTGAGGCAGATTTTAGGGACTCTTTGTA
>NW_010955272.1:0-211 GCF_000633955.1 Camelina sativa
TCACCGTCATTAAGGATGGCAATGATCAGAACCATGAACGCTGAGAAGTCAAATTCCCATATCAAAGCAATAAGCATGAAACCAAACTGTAAAAGTCGCAACGTAATATGATCAGTACATACAAAAAAAAAAAAGGCTAAACAAGTGATAGATTTCGAAACGGGGTGTCTACTTACCACTATACGGATTGTGATTGAGACTGCATAGATCT
>NW_010955273.1:0-211 GCF_000633955.1 Camelina sativa
TTCTGCTTGATTGAATACCAATTACCACATTCATGAATCGCAAAAGAGCACAAGAATGTGATAGTGCATATGATGTTTTAACAGTTTTAACAACTCAGTAGGTTAAACAATTTTGTATGGGAAAACCAGTGAAATAAAGTTTTTACATTATTTTGCATTTGGTAATTTCCTTTTGAATATTAGTCAAATCACTTTAATGGTTAAAAAAAAA
>NW_010955274.1:0-211 GCF_000633955.1 Camelina sativa
GTCTTCAGACCCTTTGATTACATCGACTTGATGAGCTTCTATCACACGGAAGCTGGTCGTAGAGCTCACTCTACTCCTTCATGCTTTTTGTGCATAAAATCTGTAGTCGTGCCTTTTATTAACAAAAAGTAAATTTATCTTTGCTATAAATATTCTAAAATCATCCAAAGTTTAATAACAAAATCTCATAGAATCACATTCATTTTCTTGT
>NW_010955275.1:0-211 GCF_000633955.1 Camelina sativa
TGGATCAAATACAGAAAGACGTGTGAAGTGGGTTAAGAAGCTGAGTAAATCTGCCGTCCAAAGTTTCGCTGATCTGAGCTTCATTAATCGTGATGGATGGATTAAAGATTTACCCATAGCCGTGCCTTAGTTATAAGTTTTGAAACATTCGCCTACAGCCTCTTTTTTCCTAGAAACAAAAGTGTCAATTTAAAAATAATACTATTGTAAG
>NW_010955276.1:0-211 GCF_000633955.1 Camelina sativa
TGATTGATGGATTATGCAAGAAGGGAAGTATCAAGCAGGCTTTTGAGATGTTAGAGGAGATGGTTAGAAATGGTTGGAAGCCAAATGTGTATACACACACGGCTTTAATTGATGGGCTATGTAAAAGGGGATGGACTGAGAAGGCGTTCAGGTTGTTCCTGAAACTTGTTCGTAGTGATCATTACAAACCCAATGTACATACTTATACTTC